>NW_004524637.1:8839721-8851145 GCF_000260255.1 Octodon degus
CTTCTTCCTTTGTTTTTCTCCATTTCTTCATCCTAGTTGTTCCTTCCCTTTCACAGTATCTGTTACACCTTTTTATTCAGTGAAATTCTGTATCATTTCTAATGTTTTTTACCAATGTTTATTCTCTTTAAAAAACCAAAAATTAGGGCTGGCCAAATGCCTGAATGGGTTAAAGCACCTGCAAGCAGGAGCCGGGGATTGGATCCCCGGGCCTGCCGTACCAGCCTGCCCTGGAGACACGCTGAGAGGGGGATTGAGACTAGGCGTGGTGCGCGCCTGTAATCCCAGCTCTTGGGAGGCTGTAAACAAGAGGATCACGACGAGTCCGATCTAGTAGTGAGACCCTGAACACCCAGTGGACCCTTTCCTAAAATTTAAAAAACAAAACAAAAAAAAAAGGAGCCAGGGAGATGGCTCAGTAGAATAAGCGCTTTCCTGGCAAGTGCAAGGATCTGAGTTCAATCCCTGGTTCTGCAAAAATAAAATAAAATAATAAATAAAATACCAAAAAACCCTAAAAATTAAAAATAGTGATGTAATCTTATAAATAGCTTTTTAAATTTAAAAGCATCTGCGTTTCACAATGTAAATGACATAGCCCTCTTTTTTAACCCTTAGGGACCACAGGGTATCACAATTACGTAAGAGCAGGAGTCGCCTTCAGGAAAACGCAGCGTGAGCCTCTCTGCTTGGGCATCTACCTCCCTCCTATGCAGGATGCTGCCTGAATCATCGACAACTAAACATACCCATTCAGAGCCCATCACATATCCGGGCTCTCTCTGTGCTGAGCTCCGAGTACAGAAGGTACCAGCCACAGCCTCGAGGGTCTGCGGCCAGGCCAGGCCAGCCCAGGCGGCTCTCCGTGAGCTTGGCTGGGTCCTTGGCCATGCTGGGTGCTGCGGACTCCAATGAGCTCTTCCGTGAACCCCAGGCAGATGCAGGGTCTGCAGGGACTCCTCACACCCCCTGCAGTGGGCTGCCCGCGATGAGTTCCAGCCCTCTCACCTGCCTCATCCCAATTAAAGAAATTCAGCAGTCACTCAGTCACTAGCAAATACTCTTGCAAGAGCTCTTTACAATAAAACTCATTTAAATGTCGATTTTTGCCCCAAAATAAAGACTATTATTTGATGAAACAAATACTTAGACAAATTATATAATTTTCAAAATCTTGCCTACATTTAAAAACTCCCATCCAAAAAATAAAAGACTAATCTGCTCCCAGAGACTGTATTTTTCCTCTGTATAATGTTTATTTTTGTTTGCCCATTTCCTTATTATCTTTTAGGAAACTGTTTCTAGCATTAATTTGTTTATTCTAAATCTGATGGCAAAAATCCATCCGAGTTATTGCCCAGACTCAATGGTGCCCACGAGTATGTTTCTCAGGATATTAAGAGGAAATCAAGTTTTTGCTATTTTTGAACCGCCTTGACATTAGCGGCTATCATTTAGGAGCTGTCAGAAATCATAAAAAGGACTGTTAGCAGCAGCTGAAAATTAAACTTTGAATCAGGGGGTCATTACTACAGTGATAGTAGCTAAGAAAACAATACCCCGGGCAGCCACTCTTTACACTTAAGATAAAAAATACTTTGGTGTCCTTCTGTAACCTATCCAGTATCAAGCGTGAAGTACATGAGCAACTGCTCCGGGCTGCATCAGGTGGGGAAAGCGAAGCGCTGTGTGCAAGGCTACCGCATGGGATGTGCTATGAAGATGTATTTTTTTTTCAGATTAATGGAAGATCCATTTCCATCTTGAATGCCAAGAAAGGTATGAGCCCTCTTACTAAACACATTACAAAAACCTGCTCCACTGTTACAGATCAGAGACAGAGCACTTCAGGGAAAAGGGATGTAAAAACCATACAGCACTGTACAAGCGTGGCTAGCACCTCAGAGAACATACTGGAAGAAATAAGAACTCAGATATGCAGTCATGAGAGTGAACTTGGCACCTCAAATCAGCATTCAGTAGACTAAAACTTAGAAGAGTCCTTAAAAACCAAGAAACTCACCCAAAGTGGGCATCTTTAAGGCACTCAGATCTACACTGGTGAGTTTGCTGTGAGTCTGTGAGCAGGGAGAAGAGTCAGGTTTCTTTGGGTAGCTGCTGAGAGCTCATGGGTAAACTGATCTTGGAACTGGGCTTCTAAAGAACTAGGTTTCATTATGGTCTGAGGAAAAAGAGAGATTCATTCCAGTGAGCAGAACAAGATGAAGAGAACCTCAATCTAGGATGAAGTGCAAGCAACTCAGAAAATGACGAAAGTCATACACAGCAGTTACGTTTGGGGTCTGGGCAGGGGTTCTGGGATGAACCCAGAAATGTAAGACAGTTTGCACATGAAGTTATGGGACTGCCAAGACTAACATTTATTATACTGTAAATAAGAACTCCACATTTCTGAGGACAGTGGTATAGCCCCTCTGGTACCTATTATGCTTCTCTCTGAGATGAAGAGCTTTGTATGGGCTTCAAGTAGTTTCTCCTTAGGAACAGAATAGACATATTAAAAACAACTTACAAAATAAGATGTAAGGTGTGTCTTACAAGGATTAGACACTTGGAAGGAACTTGCAGTTGGGGCTGTAGCTCAGTGGCACAGCTCATGTCTGGCAAGCATGAAGCCCTGAGTTTGATGGCCAGTAACACACACACACACACACACACACACACACACACACACACAGATCAAAAGGAACTTGCTTATTGATCCCTGGATATCCACACCAGTTACAATATCTCTTTAACCAATCTCCAGGGACAGTAGGGAATACTCACTGGACAACAGCACACCTAGAGGCATCCGAAAAGGAAGCCATCCTGAGAACCAAATTAGCCAGTTTAGAAGACAGACTTTTAAAATTTTGTGAAAGCACATTTAATGGAATTTGTTGACTTTGATTAGACATGTAAAGCAGAGGAGAACACAGTTTTGTAACCCAAACAAGCAGGTCGAAGCTGATGATAAGAAGGGTGGGGCTTGAGGTGAGTCCCTTTTGGGGTACTTTGAACTCTACCTTTCACGTGGAAGCAACCATGGTGAGGATCCTACGAGCGAAGTTAGCAGCCAGGATGCTTGCCTGGGTTTCTGAAGTTCCTCCAATATCAAGAATTGTGTCTCTCACTGAACTCTGAACTCAACCAGCAGTTTTATATTTCTCTCCTCCCGTAAGCATGTATTCATTTGTTTGCTTTGCAGATACTCAGGAGGACCGACCACTTGCCAGGCATTCTTCCTCTGGGGTGCAGTAAATACAGGGACAATCTCCCAGTTCACATGAAGAACATCTTCCCAGGAAAGGCCGACCAAAGCCAAGTAAGTAATAAGCACATAATAAAATTTCAAGTAGGATAATCTCTTGAAGAAAAAGAAAGCTGGGAGGAAGAGGGGGACGTATTCTTAAAACCAAATATTTATGTTACAGTTGAGACTCAAGCCAAGCACTAATTAATGACTTTTCTCCTAGTTTTTCCACTGCAGATAATAATATCTAAAAGCAAGTGGATTAGCCGTCTGAAGGGAAAGGCTGGTCAGATGAGCCAGGCTGGCAAGGCTCTGTGGTAAACAACTTTAATCTCTAGGTGGACAGTGGTGACCCCAATTTGGTTCTAAGATCACCAAGCTCCTGAGTGGGCAGGAAAGGCCCCTGCAGGGCCCCTAGCTACACAGCAAAGCAGAAATCTGCATGAACACAATAAGTGTCAGACAAGTTACACTTAAAACTTGGACAAGTAATTCCAATCCTTATCAGAATGGCACATTTTTTTCTTTCATCAGTTTCTTTTTCTCAAAAAAAAATTTTTAAATACAGGTGGCACCATCAAATTATTTTTTACTTCTCAGCAAGAGCACAACCATAACTCATCATGTACTTAAGCACAGAGCTAATAAAATTATTCTGATGGAGAAATACGTGAAGACACAAAGGAAAGAAGAAGAAGACAGGAGAAAGCACAGCATTGTTGAGCTCCACTCCAGAGAACAGGCTCCAAGCAAGCTTGTCAAGAAAAACTATTGGCGTTGCATTAGCTGAGTGCCTTTTTTCATGTGTCGTTGGACTCCTAATTTGATGCAAAGAGTGACGACGTAATTGTACATACACTCACGATGGGAATGTGTCAGAGATGTGCTTTCAAAGGCAGTTATACATGCCGTTAGGAGGACATCTCACACAGAAGAGATCAGATCTCTTTTCAGGTTCCAAGATTGAGAACAGTGATCCAACAAACGCCAGCACCTGAAAACCTACATAGCTATGAGGAGGCAGAAGTATTCCTGTGTGCTCTAGGCTCTGGCTTCTCCTTCCTTCTGAAACTCTTTCCTTGGCTTTCCAAAACTCAGACTCTACTGATGTTTCCTCTGTTTGGTTCTGTTGCTGAGGTCCCTTCTTCCCAGCCTCTGAACTCGGGCATTCCTACAGGCTTCATTGAAGATCTGAGCTCTCTCTGGGTAATCTGTTCACTCCTTCCCTCATTCATTACACTCTAATATGTCCTAAGCCTCTTCTGTCTGTCAGCACTGTGGATACACCTGTGATCCATCTGTGGACAAAACATGAAACACATGATCATAGAGAACATATACTGTAGCTGGCTTTCATTACTGTAATATACAGTTGACACCTACGCTTTCTTTTATTTGATGGTTACTGGGACTTGAACTCAGGACCTTGTGCTTGCCATGCAGGTGCTCATGCCACTGAGCTATATCTCAGCCCCTGATTTATATCACTATTCTTTATCTCTTCTTTGAGGTCCAGATCCATTCACTTCCTGATTTGCTGCTGGATGTCTTAGAAGTATGTTACATTCCTCATGTCTCAGGTGGAAATGGTGTGGTTGAATTTAAATTATAAGTCCAAGGTTCTTCACCTCGAGAATGACATCAACTTTCAAAAACAGAAATATTGGAGCCACTCTCAATTTGTTCACTTTATCCATCGGCATCAACCCATTTCTCTCCAACTCTCCACGGCCACTGTCCCTATCTCAACTGCTTTATCTCTCTGGGACCTTTGCTGAGGTCTCCCTGCCTATACTCTTTCCCTATTCCAATTCCCCAGAGCCAGAATATGCTCCAAGAGGCAAATCATGTCACCCTCTTTAAGAAGATAACCAAAATTGCAATTGGATTCTACCAGACCTGGTTGGATGTGGCTTTCCTTTGCCTCTCACATCTCTTGGCGTGCCTCTCTTGTGTGTTCTCTAGGCAGCTGGGAGACTTTCTCTCCGATTCTTCGACATTCCTACTGTTGCCCATACACACAAAAGCCTTGGTGCACACTGTTGCCTTATGCTTCGGATTCCTGCTTTTTCAGCCCAAAGCCACCTCCTCAGAAAGCTGCATTATTGGCTGCTGATATCACAACAAAAGAATACACCAAAGGTTGGGGGCCTGGAGCAGTGCACGCTCCCTCTCTGCTTGGAGGCTGGAAGTCCAAGATGCTGGCAGGACTAGCTTCTTTCCAGGTCCCTCTCTGTGGCAGGTGGATGGCCACCTCTACATGGCCTTTGCAAGGCCGTGTCTCCACACAGCCTTTTCTCTGCTTAGTTCAAGTTCATCCTTCGCTTCTCCTCCTTGTAGAAATGGGGTACCAGTGCTGTTGGGTGAGGGTTCTGTCCTTGTGACCTTACTTAATGTCAACTGCATCACTGAATGCCCTGTCTCCAAACACAGTTATATTGGGGATTAAATTAATTTTCCATTTGGGGGGAAAGTATTTCAGTTCATAAAAGAACTTTCCAAGGTCAGAGGTAGCAGCCTGTTACCTGTCTTCTTAATACTTGTATTTGTTCCAACGCTTTCCATGGTTTGATGGTTTGTAATAACCAACAGTGTGTGTGTGTGTGTGTGTGTGTGTGTGTGTGTGTGTACCAGGGGGATTGAACTCAGAACACTGAGCATACCAGGCACACACATATGCTGCTCAGCTCTCTCCTCGGCCCTAACCAACAGTATTCAGCATAGAGAAGAGCTGGCCCTTTCCTATCTCTGTGGTCTCATCTCTTAACATCCCCCCCTTTCTCACTCCAATCTTCTGCCTAATGTCCTAATGCACCAGGCATGGCCTTCATGGATTTCTCTTCTGCTCTTGGAACAAGACCACTCTTGGTTCAGCTCCCTGTTGAAATCATCTAACACAGAGGCCTTTTCTCACCTCTGTGATTATACACCTTTTATCCCAAATCCAAATTTTTCTGTTTGTTTTCCTTCCTAGCACTACTTCCCTGTGCTATATCTACTACTTGTGCATTTGATGACTGGCTTATCAGCCTACTAGAATGTAACCCAGGGCTATCACAGCCCCAGAACACATGGGGCATTCGACGTGTAGTCCTGGCTGAATTAGTAGGGTGCCTTTCTTTGTGTGGCTGCTTGACTCTTACCTGTTGGCTATACCAATTTGTAAGCTCTGCAAGCCAGGAAAAATGTCTGTTTGGCTCACCAGTGTCTGACTCTCACCCGTGGCTACTGCATGGTATTTTTAGTCAGCACTTGAAACAATATTGAATAAATTTTTAAAAATACAAAACTAGAAAAGTTTATAGAGAACATCTTGAAATAATTTTCAGAGAGATTGTAGTGTTTCTAGCTCTTTCATAATTCATTTTGGCTTATAGGGATACACTCTCAGTTTAAGCACACCTTTCCTGAGCCAAATCTCAATTAGAGACCATAAAACTCCCACCAGAGTACTGCAAAAGTCATAGAAGAAAAAGAATAAGAGTATTTTTATTTCTAGAAACAGTTCTTCTACAAGGACCAAGTGTGATCCCAGAGCATTATCTGAATGGTACTTTAGTTCACCAGTGAATGGAATTCCAGCATCGAATTATTTGAATGATTTGCATAGACTGTAATGAATATATTTTAAAAACAAGGCAGTAAAAGTACACAGCTAGACTTCTACCGGAAACTAAGCATTATTAAGGTTTTAGATGTTTTCTATGCTTGATTTATTTTTGGACAGTCTTAAAAGAAAAGGAAAGCTGGTCAATCTTACATTGAGATTATTCTGTTTGGAATTGATCAATTCTGTTTTGCAACTTAATAAAAATGATATAAATAATATTTGCAAATTCTTAAAGAATTGTGTTCTTTCTCTTCCAGTATACCCTGGTGGGAGTCTGATTGCTTGTTGAAAAGTACATAAGCCAAATGAGTAACAACACTTACTGCATTTTGATTTATTTCTCCACCTAGAGGAAAGTTTGCAAAAATGTATTTGTTTAACAATAACAAATGTATTTGTTTAACACATTTAACCCCATTTTTCTTTGCCATACAGTAAAATTCCAAATGACTTCATGTCTTTAAGAGCAGCGCAAAGTCTCCATTTTATATGTCAAATTTTTTCCAAAATTTTTTACCCAAATGCCTTTCCTTTTCATATCCTAATACATAGAAAATATATCTGAAAATGAGCAACTACTTGGAAAGAAATCAAAACCATGAATATTTTGTCATTTAGTTGTAATTAAAATTTAAGCATCAACAAGTACATTGGCATAATAACAAAGTCTCAGGAGGCATGGTAACACAAGTCTATGATCCTAACACTCTGGAGGCTGAGACAGAGGAATCACTCCAAGTTCAAGGCCAGCCTGGGCTAGACAGTAAAACCAAGGCTAGGCTGAATGACACAGTAAGACCTTGTTTAAAAACAAAAATGAACAACTCTTCCCCAAATCAGAGGTTACAGGAGTTAGGATAGAGGCTGGTGACACCATATTCTACAGAGTAAATTAAGCAAGAATAGAGATACCTGCTCTCACAGGAGCAAGACAGTCTTTTTATATATTGATAAACACCATGTAGCCTTGTTAATCTTTGATATTTTGGGGGTAGAGGGTTAAAGAACTCAAGTCACCTCTGGCTATCTCTGGAACATTTCTTTGATCTTCCATAAATAGTAGAAAGAAAAGAAATGCATATTTGTGTCTGCTTGATGAACACATAGAACTTCTTTCTTTTGATGAAATATGTAAGATCTTTGATTATTTACAACCAAATGCTCCATGCAGTTCAGCAGGATTTCTCCCCCTTGGCACTCTTCACATTTTGGGGGACAAGAGAAGGCTTTCCTGTGCCTTGTCTATGGCTTAAAGACATTCCTGGCTTGGATTCTACAGATAGCAGTTGGACTTCCTTTTTAGGTTTCAGTAATGCCTTAATTCAATACTCAAAAATTGCCAACCATCTCCTGAAAGACCACTGTTCTATCTGATCAGAAACTACTGGCTTACAGCTTTTGTATCTCTGTAATCTGCTCAGTAGGCATTACAGGACACCTAATTCTCTCTGCGGTGCAAGTGGGGCTCAAGAGAAGACAAAGACAAGGTTCTTACCTTAAAAAGCTGAGTCCACAGTGAAGATGTCACCAATGGACAGCAACAGAAGACCTATCACTGTCTAGATGTCTGTGTGGACAACTATTTCAGTGACTGACAGACAATCCCTGAGAGAACTTCATACAAGGCCTACCTTGGGATGGGCTGGAAGGCCAGGGCCAGATGGGTTCTGACAGACAAGGTGAAGAGAAAAGTACATTCCATGCAACACAGAGAACATATTTTAAAGGTCCAGAGTAGAACACAGTGAAACAAGTGTGAGAGAAATGATGAAAGAATGGGTGAAGAGAATTCCATAGACGCCTTCAGAAAGCAGTTACTTTCAAGCTAGGACAGAGTGTCAGCAGGGTTCAAGGGTGAAGGATGTGGTTGTAGGAGCTGGCTCTCCTAAAAGCTAGGACTGAAGCCCTGAAGACGGTACTATGTTACTTAACAATCCTCTTATGGTGCTCGATTAGCAGTTAGACAACAAGATGAGGGGAAGAATCAAGAATTCTCTGGAAACAGAGGAAAGAGGGTGTTTCCCTCTTTCAAATGAGAGAGTTTCATTTGAGTCAGGGCTGGGCTCTTGAGTATGCTGCCCAATGAAGTGAATGCCAGTGTGCCTGCTGTGGACCCAAAATACTTGCCCATTTTTCTGGACAGTTCGTGCAAACTGTATCTCTTTGATTCAAATTGATTAAGCTATGTGTCTGCTCAAAGATTAGCAAATATGCAAAAACTAACATTGCTGTCTATTTTATACTCTGAACTAATTAACTATTATCAGGTTAATATATAATTTCAATTCCAGCAGATTCAAGGACCATGAAATACATTGAACATCTGAGCACTTTATCTTGGGTATAATTTTTCTCAGGAGGCATTTGTGGATGGTTTTCAATATTTTCCACTTCAATTAACAAACATAAAGTTCATTTCTTTCTGAAACTATTTATAAAGTATCATGATGTCACTTTAAAATTATTCTGAAATAAATATACATATATAACCAAAAGTTGGATAATGCCTACAAGTAGGGCAACAATGGTCACACACAGAACTCCTATTATCAAGGCAAACTGATATTAGTTTATATTAATTTTATTAAGTCCTTCTAATCAGCACAGGTTTTTTTAGCTGGATAGGACACATTACTGAGATTCAGAATTTGTCAGGTAGGAATGGAAATGCCCGACACTCTGTGTGTGTGTGTGTGTGTGTGTGTGTGTGTGTGTGTATTTGGTACAGGCTCTCACTGTGCAGGTGGGACTCATTGTGATTCTCCTATTTTCATCCTCCCCACACCCAGTTTTGGGGCTGGCACAGCACATGATACTAGGATCAAACCTGTGTCCTTGCACTTGCCAGGCAGGCGCTTATCCCGCTGAGCTATCTCACTGGCCCTTGTTCGATACTGTTAAAAAGGCAAAGACGGCTATGCCTGCAAATCTAAACATTTTTTTTTTTTTTTTATGAACTAACTCTCAGGGACAGATGGAAACCTTGATTGGCATGTTTCTAAACTCTTGTGCAGACATTCACATCAAATCAAAGTTTGTATACTACATTAGCGGAGCATCTCTGTTCTCAATATGGAAAGCAAGAAACACCAGCTTCTAGCGTGGGTGTCCTCATGCACAGGAACACGAAACAGCACAAAAATTTTCACATGTGTTTCTAAGTGTCATTCTTTTGATAAGAGGGGTACAGGTAATGAGGACACTTTATAATTACCAGATGTGGATTACTATAGAAAATTACTCTGTACTTTGCATTTTATAAACTTGTGCAGTATTCATTGTCCCCTTTTTGGTTAAACTACCCTTTAATTTTAATTTTAGTTACTTAGGAAGGGATCCTGCTGGTTTCAAAGCTAGTATAACGCCAGTGTAGGTTGCCGAGATAGGAATTAACAAACATGCTCTAGCGCTTAAAAGAGTAAATATGTTTACTCATTGACATAAACTGAGATGAAGAAGTAAATGGGAGGCCAAGGGTTTAGCTTAGTGTACAAGCACTTGCCTGGCAAGAGCTAGGTGCTGAGTTCAGATCCTGGTACAAAAAAGGGAAGGAAATGGGAATGGGAAGAACAAAGCCAAAAGTTAGGATTAACATTCATGAAGTGATTAAAATGTGAATAGACACACTTATATTTTTACTCCTAGTTTTCAATTACCAAGATATGGGTTTCTATGACTATATTACAGCATATATACTATTACAGGAGGTCCCATAAAGGGCCAGGGGCAGAGTAAGGCTTTGTGCTTCCTCTAGAGTCCGATGCACATCCACACATTTCTGTTTGTGACTGCATTTGTTCAGGTGTCGGTCCTGTCACTCTCCCAGGAAGGCAAATCTCAGGACTGGAAGTTAGACTGCAACACACCCTCGAGACACTGCGCTAGAACTTCCAGGACAGAGAAGGTGCCAGGACACGTCTACTAGATGGAGGATTTATATCTTTTTGGTCTTTTACATTTCTGTTGTACCAAAGCATTTTATAAGATTAAATTTATCAGACTATTTTTAACTTACACAAAAATATTCTATCCATGTCACAGTTTTAGGGAGGCTGCGTTTATGCCTCGGCTTTAAAAAGAGACAATAGGGACTGAGGAGATGGCTTAGTAGAGTAAGTGCTTCCCTGGCAAGTGCAAGGGCCTGCGTTCAATCCCCGGTTCCGCCAAAAAATAAAAAATAAAATAAAATAAAAAGAGAAAATAGCTAGATTTATAATGGCTAATAAGGTACTCGTGGGTTTTATAATTGCTTTTTCTGTATTACATAATATTACCTTCAAATCTGTTGTTTAGATTACAAGATACAAACCTGCAAAATTGGAAAAAAAAATAAGTATTAACTGCTTCTTTCAAGAGCCCAGCTGAAATCAGCAGTACAATTATCCAAGCCACTGTGTGTGTGTGTGTGTGTGTGTGTATACTGCACCCATGCATTGGTGCCCATAAAAATGAATGGGAGAGAAAGAATCCTCCTCCTCCAGTTTCTCTGTACAAAGAACTGGAAAGGCACGAATTCAGGGATGCTTTCTTCTTAGGAGACTGAACAAATTACCACTCT
>NW_004524637.1:8851245-8857491 GCF_000260255.1 Octodon degus
ATATATATCTTTTGTCTCCCTTCTTTCTTTTGTCCTTTTCCTCATCAGTTTTTCCTTCCCTTGGAACAGATTCTTGCCCTTTCACAATACCTACTGTACCTTTCAGATTTTATTTACTTCTTTGGGTCTTACACTAGTGAGACAATACGATGTTTGCATATGTGGGTCTGGTTTAGTTCACTTAGCAGTATGGTCTTTAGTTGCATCCATTTACCTATACAAGCTTTGGGTTTGTCTTTTTTTATAGCTGAGTAATACTCCACTGTGTAAAAATACCGTATTTTTTTTTTATCCATTTCTCAGTTAGTCGATATTTGGGTTTTCTCAAGATCTAGCTATGACAAATGGAGCTGCTACAAATAGCAGTGAAAACACCATACACGGCGACTTAGGTGCTTGTGTTTTGAGTCACTCAGTAATTCACACACAAAAAGAGAAAAATACAACTACATGAGGCATGGCACTTCAACTAATTCTTATTTTGCTTAGTATTTCTTAGTTCTGCCCCATTTAACCAAAATTGCAAAGTAATTTAACCAAGCTCGAAACCTTTGTCCAGTGCTTATTTCTACCAACCCATACAAACATAACACCTCATTTTAATAGCTCTCTATTATTTATGTTGATTAACTTTTCACATAACAATTCAATTTTTCGTAAGACAGCTATTAAAAAATAATTTCATAGCCTTATTTTGATCATCAATTTCAGAGAACTTGTGCTTGCCTATACTATAAAAATTAAGCTAAATCGAAGATTAACATAATCAAAGTATAAAATCCTACAAGTACTTTGAGTTCAAAATAATATCTAATTCTGTAGGCATAGGCCTAAGAATAGTCACGTAAAGACACTTCAGTATTTTGACCTGAAACCATCTTTTAAGAAAGCCCAGAGTGTTCACAAAGAAATAACTTGTATTTTTTTACTCTGTAGAGGTAAATCTACCATCTAGATCTTAGCAAAATATGACTGCCCTATCTCTAGCTGTAAACATTGAAAGATACAGTCCATGGGTTCACTGTGAAGGTCTCTGTTGTGCAGCTTTAGCTTCCGCTGAGTCTTAATGATGACTGACTCACGTGAATTGTAGTGGTACAGAGCTCTGGACCCAAGTGAGCCAGTGGTTACCAGGGTACCCCAAGATGCAAGTATCAAGAAAGCCACCACCACCCTACAGGGTTCAGGGGAACGGCATGGCAAGGATTTGGACTCAAAAACTAAGAGAAACATATGAGTTAGAAGACATGAATCAAGCAAAGGCAGAAAAAATATTATTACACAGCACTGACCGTTCAACTTATTTGGAGTAAAGACATTATGAAAAACATCAATCCAGAAATAACTGCAAAGGTAGGCTAAGCTACTGTGTGGCCTGTAGAGCCTTTCCACATTTCTTAACAGAGTGTGTGTAAGATAAAATTTATAACTGTATCATCCTTTTTGTAATCACTCATCTATGTAATGCAATAGCATTAGAGTCATATTTTAAATGCAATAAATTTGATACAAAGCAGGACAAAAGATAGCATTTCCAATGTAGTATTACAAAATTATATAAAGATCAAATAATAGCATTCCGTGTTTAAGATGGTATTTTACAGAATGGTAATTTTAAGCAAAAGAGGAATGGAAGTAACTTTTTATCACAGAATTAATTTTCAGAAAAACCAAGATGAAATTTTCAAAGTGGAAGAACAGACGCATAGAAACCTTGAGTTCATAACCCATCCCCTGTTCTCACTAGGAAAGAGCTGCTCAAAGGACGAAATTGCAATCGGCACATCTCATTCTGCATCTGACCTTATTTCTTTTCTGTTCTTAATATCATACTCGATAGAGATAGTCATGATGTTAGTTTCCTAAAGGAATTTATTTTGAGCACTGCCTCGCATGCATTTCTGCAGCATTCTCTCTGGGTGATTTCTAGGAAATTAGACAAAAAGGTAATTTACCAAGATCTAAGACAGGTATGTTGTGAGTGTCGTATTTATATACTTAAATCATGAACTTGCAAATACTTCAGTTTGGTCTTTATGGATTGTACGAAATCATATTTCAAAAAATAATATAATACAATTCTACTATCACTCCATAAACACAGGGAGAAAAATTTTGTACACTTAGAAAAAGAAAATAGGAAATGGTTTCCTGAAAAACCTAATTATGACAATTAAACATATCTGGAAATGTGATGCTCAATCCTACAACAGAAACTAATATAAAACTTAAAAACATGGGGCTGGCAAGATAGCTCAGCTGTCTAAGCAACTCCTGGCAAACGCAAGGACCGAGGTTCTATTCCCAGTATCATATGCCGTGCTGGCCCCAGCACCCCGGGAGCTCTATGCTGGCCTCTGAAACCAGGTGTGGTGGTGCACACCCGTAATCCCAGCACTGGGGAGGCTGAGACAGAAGGACCACTATGAGTCGGATCTGCATAGCAAGACCCTGTACCAAATAAATAAATACATTATTTTTTTAAAAAGATTAAAGTTTAAAAAAACCCTTAAAAACATGACTAATATCTTATACTCAAGTTATATGTTTTCAGAGATACCTAAGTTAGGACTCATTTTTATTTTTGTAAAATATACAGTTTGGCACTAATTTTTAAGGTACACATAGCCCTAAAAACTGTTAGTATTTAAACCAGCCATTAGTAAACAGTTTATTGATTTTTTCCAATTCTTAAAATCTCTATTTTAAAGAAAGAGCTCTTAAAATGTGTGGTTTTAAGGTTTTATAAGAACAGCAAATACATCAAATGTCCTTATTCTCGGTATGCAGTTCTTTTTTTCACCATGCACATTCTTACAACTCAGCTGAAAATTAAGCACACATAATAAATGTCTCACATGTGAAAGTGTAGCTTTAAAATTCAGACCCAATGAAGAAATAACTAAACACGCTGACGTGCGGTAGGTCTAAGCCACCTGAACTTGATGTTTTCTGGATTGAGCTGATTCTCTGAAATCCTTCTTTGCAAGGAGTGAAGTCTTTGGTTCTGGCCAAATAAAATATTTTTCAAGAAATCATTGAACTAGCTATTTTCAGCTCCATGGTCTTTTTGGATTGGCGTGACATTGTTCTTAGCTCTCAAAACTTAACAGTCTCCTGGGGGAAACAGAAATCAACAAATAATCACAAAGCAGAGTTAAAGTACAGCAGTTCAGGGAAGCCTTGGACAACCCAGGGCCAGCTGGTTGATGTCTGCACAAGGTGAAACAAGAGCAGGGTCTAGGAGGAGAGATTAGAGCAAGGGAAGTAGGAAAGCATGGTGGATGCTCACTGGTGGCCAGCCTGGTACAACCAGCTGGACTGAGGCAGCGTGGTGCTGGGTGTGGGTGGCCACGTGAGAACTGCTGCCAGAAGGGTAAGAGGCAGAGCTGGACAGGAAGGAGAGGGGCTGCTGGGGAAGCTGTTGGGAGCTGCTGGTTCTCTAGGGCTGTTGGTGGGTGACCCTGTCACGCTGGCCTTCCTGATGACCTTGGCTGTTCTCCTAAAGGAGGAGTTCTGCAGCTCCTTATTGCTGAGGGTGGCTATGGTTCACTTTGGTGGAACTTCGATCCTCAATTTGAGCAGGGCTTCCTGGCTCAGAGGGGAAGACAGCACTGCTTAGTCTCCTAGAAAAGCTTGTCACGTTGGCCTTCACGATGGGACGCCCGCTTTCCTCATCAAGGGAAGAGCTCAGGACCTCACTGTCCCTGAGGATGGCCCTGCTACCTTTGGGGGAATTCTAGTGCTTACTTTGAACCTTGCTTCCTAGTTCCAGTGCAGACCCCTCAGCCCGCTGGCACAGACCTTCCATCCCGCTGGCATACTTTCTAGCTTCCACCACTGACCTTTGGGCGTTCTCAGTGCAGATCCATGAAGTGGGCCTGCAGGAGACTTGGTCGTGGGCTGTAGACCCCCAGCTGGACTGGTGGGAGGCATTGTTATGGGCTCTGGATTTTCAGCTGGACTCACGCAGGATAGCAGGATCCGGGGCCTCAGCTGCATGCTTTGGTCTTTACTGTGTGGACAGATTTCCTGAACTTTTTGTATATGATTC
This sequence comes from Octodon degus, assembly GCF_000260255.1. Lineage (NCBI taxonomy): Eukaryota > Metazoa > Chordata > Mammalia > Rodentia > Octodontidae > Octodon > Octodon degus. Next base: position 8,855,300 of record NW_004524637.1, read on the forward strand.
TTTGGGTGATTCATTATAAAGTAATCTTATAAAATGTGTCCTTGTAAAATGTATTGTACTGTTGCTCTTGCAAAACCTCAAAAAGTACTAACTAAGCAGCATCACGGGCCAAGGTAGATCCTGGGGAACGCAGGGCACTAGAGCACTTCAGGGTCACTTTGATGGGGTCGAGATCTCAGGGCACGGCAAATGGGAGGAGGACTGCTGCCCTTGCCCAGGCGAAGTGTGGGCTGCCCCGACTGGAGCTTGGCCTCTGTGCACTGGGTGTGCAGAGCCCACCCAGCTCTAGCGGGGAGGTGACAGCAACTGATCTGCACCTTAAAGGCACGACTTCTGAGACTGCGCAGAGGACGGCAGGGAAAGGGACAATCCAGTTAGGAAACTGAACAAAAGAGCTGGAGTAGGGCCTCAGGTGCTCAAGTAGGGCAGAGATCAGGAAGGGGAGCAACGCCAGTAAAAGATCTTGAAAGCGAATCAAGACTAACTCCAAGGAAGTGGAAAGAGTAGACACGTGGCCAAGTAAGAAACGTAAATGATTTCTTTTACTGGGATCGGCCCGAACTGTAGCCTTAATTCATACTACAAAGTTACATCAATTTTCAAGGAAGTGTAGAAAAATGTGGTCATGGAGAATCAGGCCCAGTGCTCGCCTCTCTGTGCTCTGTGTGATCGGCACAGGCCGAGGACCTGGGTGCACAGCGCTGGGGTTGTGAGGTCCTCGCTTTGGAGCCTTAACGGCTTTCCGTGGAGAACTAAACAAACAAAGGAATTTCTGTCCCTTGAAACTTGAAACCACATCTTGCTCTACTTGAGCCCTAACTATTTATTGCATCATTCCAGGAATTTAATACATTTTTATCACTTACAAAAAGATTACCTGTCTCTCGGGCCTTTTCACACACTCCTTCAGTCAAACAGAAAAAGAAACCTTGCATTTCCTTAAACTCGGCCAAGAACTCCAGAACTTTCTGGCCCATGTTTATTCCAGTGAGCTACGTGAAGTGCTGATGCTATCTGACTCCTGTCTTCATCTGAGCAGTCTTTCACGTTGCTAAAGAATTTAGTATGTTGTCTTTGTTCAATGTCACCTTGTGGTGTATCTTTACTGACAAGTCATTTGCTCATACATGTCAAGATTCCTTTGAAAGGGAATTCTAGAACATTATATACAAATTAAGGGGGCCTAGCCCTAGCTCCATTCTTTAAGTGGCTGCTTCCACAATGCTGGCAGACTCAGTTTGCTGTAGTTCGATCCCCACAACACTCCAGCCATGCAAAAGTGCCCTGAAGGCATTCAAGGAGCAAAAAAAAAAAAAAACAAAAACAAAAACAAATTAAGACTTCCGGTGAAGGAAACAGCTTGTATTTGTTTTGAATTACTGTGTTCTAGAATTCTAATGTGCCAATAAAAAAAACTTATTAAACTGTCTCTGTAGAAATGATGCGTGGTAGCGTAAGACATAAAAAAGTGGACAATATGATTTTTCTTTCATATGCTTCAAAAACAGAATAAGAGCCAGCTATAGAACTTGTCATTTACAAAATTATAAAATGTTATCAATTACGTGATAGTATTTTCCTTGCAAAATGAATGTACTTGCTACTTGATTTGCAGAAAAGAAAATGGCCTAAAGCAATATTTTAGAGGTTAAGACAAATAGAATCTTCTTAAAGGACCTTGAATTAGGGTAGAAAACCTTAAGTGTGTGAGTTTCAGGTAACTTTCCATGTTCAACTGTATAAAAACTGGCTGCTTTGGTAAATTTTCACAATTATAATAATTTCATAAAACATTATTTCACTTTGAGTTAGTATTTAACAAACAGCACTTTCAAAAAAGTTCACAAAATCGTATTTTATTAATCTCTCCAGAGTCATTTTAGTAACTGAAAGTACTAGAAATTTCAATTTGTATTTTTGGTATTAAAAGCTCATCCAGAAATTCCACTGTATGTCTAAAATGAATGAAGTGGGCCAACCAGATAGCTCAGCGGACTAAAGCACCTGCTTAGGCAGAGCACAGGGACAGGGGTTTGATCCCTGGCCTGCCATGCCAGCCCTGCTTCTGGGGTGTGCTGAGAGGGCAGTGGAGGCTGGGCGTGGTGGCGTGTGCCTGTAATCCCAGCCTTGGAGGCTGGAAAACTGGAAGGATCTGTGTAGTGAGACCCTGTAGATCCTGTACTAAATATATA
>NW_004524637.1:8858097-8870492 GCF_000260255.1 Octodon degus
CCCCCCCCCCCAGGTGCACTGAGACAGCAGTTGAGAGTGGGTGTGGTGGCACATGCCTGTAACCCCAGTTCTTGGGAGGCTGTAAAGAGACAGTTCACTACAAGTCTGATCTAGTAGTGAGACCCTGAACACCCTGTAGACCCTTCCCTAAAATACAGAAAAAATAAACTTTAGTTTCTTCTTGCATACTTCCCTATTATGAGTAAAATTAATGGTGACACACTGAGCAACTGGCACAATACTTGACAGGCACAGAATCTGATACTGTCCTAGAATGAAACCCTTTTTTTTTTTTTTTTTTTTTTTTTTTTTTTTTTTTTTTTTTAACAAAACCTTCTTTGATCTGCAAAATCTTAAACTGAGTACAAAAAGTTGGATGGGCTCATGGTAGGGCAGTGACAACAAGGATGGAGTGATATGTGGACAATTTTGTTTGAAGAATTTGGAAAATAAAACTTAAAACAATGCTCTAGCTCTTTCACTCTTGGGGCACACTGAGAGCCTGGACCCTGAAAGGAAACAGTGGGATTCTCACTCCCTTTTGCCAGTTATTACTGTATGAGGTAACTGCACTTGAAGAACTGAAATGATAGTAATAATTCCTGAACATGATAGAAATGTACCACAATTTCATCATTCTGATTATTAAAATAGTTGTTTTTAGCACTTTACATTTACTGACTGTTCACTCTATGCTGTTTTAAGTACTTTAAGAAATAATCTGATTTAACCCTCTAACAACCCTGTGAAATGGATCTAATTCTTACAGCCTTTTAAAAGCTTTTATCTTTAAATAGAAGTAAGGAGCTATACCTATTTCACTCAAAGAGGTTTAATTCAACAGTGCAATCAGTGAGGAATCCTCCCAGATAAAAATACTTAAGCCTAATCAAAATTAAATTAATTTTCAAATTCATCAAGTTCAAATTAGTCATTTTATTTCAATATAAAGTGGCTAAGAATGAAAATCATGTGGTCAAAGGTTCTTATATTAAATATAACTCCAATTCATTACATATAAATTCTTTAATAGACAATCATTTGCTCATTAACTGTCATTTTTATATTGCTCACAATGAAGTGGGATATTTGGCAGACTTCTAATCAATTTGATGACATAAGTAGTTAAGTAGGATAATGTAACTTTCATAGTAAAAATAATAATAACTGACAAAGATTGTTAATTTCTGAGGTCCATGGAAGAGATGAGGAAGATTTTATTCAGCTGTTATGAACAAAGGAATTGTTTAAATCCCTTTTAGTACAGGCACATTTTGAAAATCTTTAAATGACCATTTCTCAGCATTTCACCGCCGATTTCACCTTTCATTGATGCTATTTTGAAGAGGGGTGCAGGTTCAAATGATCTGATAAATATCTCTTGCATACTACAAAGGAAGACCAATGCAATTTTTTTCTTTCCCTTCTCAAAAGCTACTCTTTAAAAATGAATTTAAAGGGGCTGGGGAGATAGCTCAGTAGGATAAGTGCTTGTCTGGCAAGCGCAAGAGCCTGAGTCAATCCTCGGTTCCAGGGGGGGAAAAAAAAAAGAATTTAAAGTTTCAAAGGTCCGACTTGGTTTCTGTTTTAAGAACTGACGTAGACTTTTGACCATTCATGTGCCATCTTACGTCTAGGTTTTCTAAAAAGTCACCCTACATGTCAGTCACAATAATGTTTGCCTTCTGGGACTTACAGTAAACAATCAAGATGCTCTTTAATTATGGCATTGTGTTATTGCTATTTTTTTGGCTTTTGTAACAACAACTTTTAAAGAAAAAATAAAACTAAGTCTATTTTCAAGTTTTATGAAACATTTATTTTTTCTCTCTATAGAGACATCTGTTCAAATAGTGCCTAAAAATTGCATAGTTCCAATATAACCGAAAACAAAAATAGGTAAATGAACTCATTTTTAGCGATGCTTTACATATTTGAGTTTTACCTATTGAGAAAAAGGAACCATGATTTGCTTAAAAACACTACCTTGATTACCTGTCAAAACTTACTTGAAACCAGCTATAGTTTTCCAAGTATTTTCTTGTATCAAGAAGATCTTCAATAAAAACTGTGTATATTTAAAGGGGACAAGGTTATGTTCTGAAATATGCATGAGGTGTGTAGTAATCAAGCTGATCACCATATCTACCTGTTGATTGTACCTAGCAGAACTCAAGAAAGGAATCCCTTTCATAAATCAGGAAGAGCCAATAGTAATAAAATGCTTCTGAATGCAGATATCAGTGTAAAGCTGCAGTAAGTACAGCAGTGTCTGAAAACCTTCACTCATTCTGTGTTGGTCCTTGTGTCTTTCAACATCACAACTTCTTCGTCACCTCTTGCCTTATGTATCTTGCCTGTCAGTCTGCAGGAGATGCTGGTGCAATTCCCTCTGCGTGCCATCTGCCCCCTCCACAGGGCAGGCAGTGCCCAGAAATGCACAGCTAGGAAGGAAGACCAGCGATGGAAGGGAGCAGCCTGAGGGACCAATTAAAACAACCTTTTTATTAAAAGGCTAGGATCAATATTCTCTGCAATACTGTTTCCCAGGGAAGAGTGTGTGTGATGAAATCACAAAACTAAAGCCAAGCCAGCCATACAGCGACACATCTGCCCTCCGCACTACCCAGGAGGGATGAGGTGGGAATTTTCCTGATCTCACAAGGGCAAGACTATGCTGGTATTGAAGCGCCAACCATGCCCAGGGTTGAAATTAGCACCTTTCCATCTATGCTTCTTTGTTCCTTATGAGATAGATGCACTCTCTGAGTCATTGAAAAAAAATTCAATGTGCATATTTAAGGTGCTGAGCATGTCCTCCTTGTGTGCAGGTGTTTCCAATCGCAAATCCAAGTATTTCCTACTTTTAAAATCTCCAATTTTCTATCTCTCTACTGATCCATCTATTTATCATCTATCTACCTATCATCTATCTATCTATCTATAATTAAGTCAACATTTTAATATGCCAGGCTCTTCTAAACATCGAGTAACAATATTTCAAGGACTTCTTTCGTTGTAATCACTAAATAATAAGAGAACTGCCGTCCAGTCTTATGTAAAATGGAATGAAAGTATGAAATAGATCGTGTGTATTTACTGCATCTCCTTTAAAGATGTCTGCCTTTCCTTCTGGGGCTACCTTGTGCAAGCCCTATGCATTCATTCAATACAGAATAAATTACATAGAAGTCATGAATAAGGTATGAGGAAAAAGTAGCTTTGTTTATAGTCTAAACTGTAAAATTTTTCACACTAGATTTTGTCAGCTATTCTTCATAGATTTACATAAAATTATAAGTTGGTAATTTTTCTAAAATCACCATAGTTTCTTTTATCAAAATGTTGTTTTAGAGGTTTACACTATTCCTTTATTTATGGATTTCATTAATGAGGGAGGCTTAGATTATTCCCATGCTTTACTAATAAAACTGCTAGTGTGGGGCCAGCAAGATAGCTCAGCAGACTAAGCGCCTGCTTAGGCAAGCCCAGGGACTGGGGTTAGATCCCCAGCACCACATGCCACACTGGCCATGTCCTCAGCATGCTGAGCCGGCCACCGAGACCAGGAGTGGTGGCACAGACATATCCCAGTGCTGGGGAGGGGAAGCTAAAACCAGGAGGATCACTATGAGTCCAAACTTCATAGTGAGACCCTGGATCAAATACATAAAAAAAAAAAAAAAAAAAAAAAAAAAAAAACTGTGTGAACAATCCTGAACATTTTTTTTGTACATGAATGAGATTTTTCAAGATTACACAGAAAATCTCCAAAAGCATTATATTTGAATGAAGCAAAATTTTATGTAAATTCAAACTGCCTCCAAACAAGGGTATACGTATGACAGTTTACTTCTGATATGCAGATTAGGGAAAAATTCCTGTGCAACAAAAGCACAAAAACACACATGTGTGGGATGGATAAAATGGGAACCAGTGATCACACTGATGGGAGGAAAAGGGGCAACAGGACTTGGAGGTGGGGGCTTCGCGCAACATCTATAAACTTCAAATTCGCTTAAAGAGAACCCGAAGGAAATGGGGCCAAGCGGCAGCACCAATTTACCTAAAACTACATCAATGTCTATTATTTCCTGTATTTAAGTTTGAAAGCAGAAAGAAAATGAGAAATGAAATATTGAGCCTTGCAGATATGAAATGTCCTTGTGAGACAGCACTAAGGTCAGGACAGACAGACTCGCTGGTGCGTTATGCTTCATGACAGCAATCACTTGACACATTTGGCCACCCCAATAGCACCTGTCCTGGAAGGGAGAACAGCACAGGTGCAGCCAAGGCGAGAGCCTGTCATCAGATGGCCGGCACAGGTGTTCTCTCCATGGGTCCCCAGAGCCATCGTGGGAAGCAATCAGGGCGGCACGATTCGCCATACCACAGGTGAGCGAGCAGAGGATCTACAGCCAGCTTGACTGATTCACAGATAGACAACTGCGCAGGTCGTCTGGGCCCAAATCAGCACCAGAGCCCAGGACTCCTGCCTGGGCCAGTGCTTTTGCTTCAAAATCCACCATATCAAGTCTCTGTGTCTTTCAATCCATGAAGAAAAAAAAAAAAAAGGCCAGGAAAATGAAGAGGATGGGTGTGTGTTACCGTGCTGTGTCCTCAGACCAAAATCAGAAACCTTCCATCACACAGTGCTGTATGTGAAGACCAAGCCTTCTGGCCAGCCACACGGGTCACACCCCCTACAAGCAGCTCCCGGGGCCACCCTATGAATGCTGTTTCCAAGGGCCAGAGATGCTGTGCATTTCTTGGATACTATCTCTCATGGAAACTAGATACTGTAAATCATGTTAGAGAGTAATCACCAGAAATCATTAGCCGGATTACACAACAAAAATTTGTGATTTCTCCCTATAGCCTCAGCCATGGAGCAGCTTTTAAAGGAACCTGGCATGGGGCTGTCTTCGTTTCTGTTTGGCAAAAAAGCAGCTGGGATTTATGTATAATGGCCCAAAGTAAGAAATTAAAACTGAAAATTCAACTTCAGCAACATTCTCCAAAACTTAGTAACAAGAATAAATAAAACATGGGGTGCTGGCACATGGAACAACTAAAACATCTGAAGTTTTATGTCTTCCTTCAGGAACTCTACTTTTAAAACTGATAATCCATTGTGAAATAACTGGTTTTGGAGAAGGATGGAAAGTCAAGTCTTAGGACCAGCTAGTATGAATGTCTCCAAATGAAATCAGCAGGGTGTTAATTTTAATTCCACTTCTTATTAGCTCATAATTAGGATTCAATATGAGCAATTAAAAGAGTCATTTCTCTGGAATAACCTGGGTTGGGTCCTGGCCGAGGGTGATACAGTTTATACAAACCATTGTATATAGCCTTACAATTCCATGATTAAGGACTCCTTTGTTTCTGTGTGATTATTTTAATTTTTCTCCATTATTGCCTTCTGAAGGAAAACTCACTCTGCTTGTTTTTCATCTCTGCCTCCAAAAGAATGCTTTTTCTAATAAAAGTTTCTTTTCTAACACGCCTCCTCAAAATTGTACCAAATGAACCAAAAAAGCACAAAGCTTCTAATGACCCAATGGCCAAATCCAATGTACGTTTTCAACTATCCTTCTGTTTAACCCTCGCCACACTTAACCCTCCTCACAGTCCCCATCTCCTCATACTCTCTTCTTTCTAAGCACACTCCCAATTTCCAATTCTCTACACACTCCTGTCTGGTTCACTTGCTCCTTTTCTGCTTATCTCCAATCACATGCACTTGGATTTGTTTCCCTAGCTTTCATACTTTCTCTTGGTTTTCTTTTCCAATTGGCTTTAATTATCCCTAAATTGTCAGCTTATAAATTAATATCTTAAAGTTTAATATCTTTCTTGAAAAGCCAAACTCAAGCCATTCTCTGCATGGCTACTAGAACTGTTCCGTTTAAAGGTGTAAGGATGGGGGGTTGGGGGGGCATCTCAGTGACTTAAGCACCTGCCTGGCAAACGTAAGGTCCAGAGTTCAATCTCTAGTATTTATAGTAAAAAAATGCATGATAAAAGTGTGGTTGACAGAGAAGATCCACACTTCTTAGTGGTGAAGCAGATTTCTCTATAACATGGCCACATATCGTTTTCTAGTCTCTTAAATCTTCACCGGAACATCACAGTATGTCACCAGCCTTTTCTGATTCCTGTGTCTTGGCTACACTGGTCACATTTTTGCCAGAACAGAAAGGTTGATAAGCAGGGTTTTCTTTCCCTTTTATAACCAGGCTAAAAGGAGTTATTTGGAGTCACAACTTCCTTGGTAAATTTGGACTGCGGGGCTGATGCCTTCCTACAGAAGCCACTCCTAGATGAGCCCACCGGGTTCTCCTTCTTTTCATCATTTTAGAAAATGTCACAAATATCCATGCTCGCATGGAAGGCATTTGCAGAATCTTGTACCCAGGAGCTATAGTCTAGAATCCCCAGTTTAAAAGGAAGAAATCTATCCAGCTGGATTAATTTCTTTAATCCACAAATTGATTTTAGAAGAGAAAAGGAGACACATAATGAAGCAGATCAGGTGCACCCACTTTGAGAACCAAGAAAGGGACCCTGTACACAATGGCTGTCACATATCCTGCAAACCACAAGCCACCGTGCAAGCTAAATCTGATTTATTCCTTAAACATATTCCTTCCTCAGCATCCCTATAACATCTAGTTTGTAGCTTGATTATAGCTCCTGGCATATGTATCTGTAATCACTTGATTTCATGTCTATCTTCCAATCAGTCTGTGAGCTCCGTGTAGCTAAGCATCACACCTGGCGCAGAACAGATGCCAAAAAGCGGTAATGAACTCGCCCTTCAGAAACAGCACCTCTAAGCATACAAGGAAGAAAAGGTCATATCTAAGGATTCTTGCCATCACACAATGGCCATATTAAAACTGCACAATTTGGTCAAAGCAATTATGAGTAAGAAGATAATGCGCTGTCTGAAATCAGTGTTGCTACACCAGGATGCTCACAAAACGACCTGAAACGTCACTAGAAATCACTGACCCTACCTACTATCCATTTTCAAGCAGCACAAAACAAATGTAAAGACACACAAAATTTCTGCTGAAAATTTGAGCCAAAAGCAGTGGGCACACATATCGCTATGCAATTGTAACACAATCTTTTTTCCATTTCTTTCAAACCCCAGTCAGAACACACAGTGATGTCAAAGAGAAAGTCTTGCCCCAGTGAACAAAAGTTGAGTGGATCAACATTCTCAAAAAAAAAAACCACAGTGAAAGGAGTAAAAGTAAACTTTTTGCTCTGACAGGTAGAAATACAGAGCACCCAGGGCATTAGGATATCTGTCCTAAGTGACAGGCAGTTACCAAAAATGTGCTGACTGTAATTCTTTTTTCTTATTACCATGTCTTCAATAGCCCTGCTTCTATTCCTCCCCTGATATTTCAAGTTTATGCGACTTCCTTCTCTACAATTTAGCTCTTTATTTAGCTCACAAAGTAGGCATTATACTAAGTAGGTAGAGTGTTCATCTTTTGGCGTCAGTACCAGTCGCCCCTAGCAACCACCACTTGAAGGGAACCTTATTTTCATCTGGTAACTCAAAATAGGACTGAAGGGTCAACTGCAGCGCAACTGTAAAAGGCAGGGCTGCAACTGGTGAACTGCTCCATAGAAGCCCTCTTTCATTTGCATCGTTCTGACAACACTAGGAGTTTTGTTCACAAATGTTTCATAAATCACAGGGTTTATAAATTGGTTTCTAAGTGACACTTGTAAAAATAGAACTATATGTTCCAACTTGAAATCTCCTTATCATTGAGGTTCTAGAGATGAACTACATAATTTACACAAGTCTACTGTAAACAGAGAGAGGTGAGTGGAAAAAGAACACCTTTCTTTTTTATTTTTATTTTATTTTATTTTATTAAGAAACAAATATCAATGAGACAGTTTCAAAACTGATCAACAAGACAGTCTCAGTAATTAACACATTGTACATTATTATCTTCTTAGTGGTTATCCATAGTACAAGATGCAGACATGATATCCTGTCCAAACACTATTAGTACAAATCTTTCTTCTAACTGAATTAAGCGAACATAGCTGTATACCTATCGTAACTATTCTGCATATACAGATACAAAATGGTCCTTCCTTTGTATCGCTTTTTTTTTTGGTCCTGTCAGAAATGGGTATTTAATGACAGAACTAAACAAAAAAGGGATACAGATGAATGATCATTTTGTATCTGTGTATTCAAAATGGTTGGGATAGATATATAGCTACATTCACTTAATGAATAGAGGGATTTGTGTTTGTACACAGGATATCATGTCTGCATCTTGTACAGTAAATAACCACTAGGAACACAGTATGCAACGTGTTAATTATTGAAACTGTCCTACCAATTTGGTTTGAAACTGTCTCATTGCTATTTGTTTCTCAATAAAATTATGGAAAAAGAAGAAAAATAAATGTTGAACTCCTGGTGATGGAATTTATAAATTTAAAAAAAAAAAAGGTATTCCATTGGCATCTAAATACTATAGGTGCGGGAATTGAGCAAAGCAATCCAACCCAGTCCAGTAGTCCATCATAGTTGTGGGTTATCCACAGAAGTTATTGACTTGAGCCTTTCACAGCTCAGCATATTAATATGGCTTTACTTTATATACCTCTTTTTTATACTTTTCTGCTTAATGATTAAGACCAAGGTAAAGCAGGACCTATGCAACAAGAGTTGTAGCTTTTGGGTCTGATAAGGTCAGTGAAATCCCCTCAGGATTTATCCGGAGATCCTGCACCTCAGATTGTAGAACCTTTGTCAGTGTCAGCCATGTGAATGAGTCACAGCCATTGCTTGGCCAATTCGCTCTCTGTGAAAGCCTGAGACAATGTTTTCTCTCCATGTGACTCTCCTTAGGCACACTCTACATCATCAATCATGTTGCTGTGTGGCCCCATAATCTCGATCAGAAAATTTGGGACACAACTGAGTTACATGATGTTACAGTATAGGTTCTCCTATGTCCTGAGTCTTCATTGACTTTGAAAGGCTATGGTCAAATTGTTGGCTGTCCTTGAAGCCCTTCTATTTCTCTAATTTTTGGTTTACAAACTGAGATTGTTAACCCTCCAGAAGACAAGCTTATCATTACCCTACATCCTGTGCAGTTGGGTTTAACTTTACTATTTGTCTGAATATCAAACATCTTAGGCACAATATGGAACAGGTATTTTCCATCAAGTATTGATATGTTAAACTTTAAGTTCATACAAAATCTGGAAATAAAAATTTAAAAAATGAAAAATATTTAAAGAATATGAATAAACATTTACATATTTTTACACAGAAATTTAGAAATCTAACCATATATAGCATTGTAGGACAGTCTTGTGATATGTTTTTTTTTCTTTTTCTTATGTCTTTTTTTCATTTACTACCCATTTAAAAAAAAAAACCTTTACTTGTGAGACAGTATGGTAACAATTGGTATGCCATGACAAGAAGTATGTATTTAGAAGACCAGAATGACAGGTATTCCAAGCGTGACCCTTCTATTATACATTGCTATCTTCAGTGCAGTTGCTTGGTTCACAAGTATCAGCACGTATAGTTAGTCAGGGTGAGAATCCTACCAATTAACTGCTAGTTTCAAAAACCTGCTGATGTTTCTCAAGATCATTGTCTTGCCCATCTTCTGCATATAAATGTATGGCTTTGTCCCTGTCCTGTTTCCCAGCTTTTCTCCTTGCCCTCTCCTTGTTGTCCAATCCTCAAGTTCTCACTTTCCTTCTAATTGTGTTATACCTTTCTATTTGTATTTCTTCTTTTGAGTTCTTACACTAGGGAGACTATATGATATTTATAAATGTGGATCTGGTTTATTTCACTTAACAGTATATCTTCAGGTGGCATCCACTTAAATATGAAGGCTTCAAGTTTACCATTCTTTATAGCTGAGTAATACTCCATTGTATAAAAATACTATATCTTTTTCAACCATTCTTCATGTGATGGGCATTTTGGTAGTTTCCAAGACTTGGCTATCACAATTGTGCTGCTATAATCATAGGTACACGTATATCACTATGATACGACATTTTCAGCTCCTTCAGGAAAATTCCCAGTAGGGGGATAGCCAGCTTGAATGGGATTTCCAGTCCTAGTTTATTAAGGAGTCTCCACACTAATTCCCATAATGGTGGCACCAGTCTATACTACCACCAGCAGATGAAAAGAGTTCCCTTTTCCCCACAGCCTCTCCAACATTTGTTGTTGGTTGATTTCTTTATGATAGCCATTCTTTGTGGGGTGAGATGGTATCTCAATGCTGTTTTAATTTGCATTTCATGGATGGATAGTGATGTGGAACATTTTTTCATATATTTATTTGCTTCTTTAATTTCATCATCTGAGAAGTGTGTGTTCATCTCAGATGCCCATTTCTGGATTGTTTCTTTCAATTTGGGGGCCTTAATATTTTTTAGTTCTTTATAAATTCTAGAGAGCAGACCTTTGTCTGAGTGCTTATTAGTTAATAAGATTTTTTCCAAATTTGTGGGTTGTCTTTTCACTTTGTTGGTAATTTCTTTCGATATGCAAAAACTTCTCAATAAGAGTTGGTCCCAGCTGTTAAGTCTTTCAAGTGTTACCCGTGCGATTTGATTTTTGTTCATGAACTCTTTGCCTGCCCCTATGTCTTCAAGAGTTCCTACTTTCTCTTCCAGGAGATTTAGTGTCTCTGCTCTAACATTTAGATCTTTAATCCATTTTGACTTTAGCTTAGTGCATGGTGATAGACCTGGGTCAAGTTTTAGTTTTCAGCATGTAGAGAGCCAGTTTTTCCAGAACCATTTGTTAAAGAGGCTATCTTTCTTCCAGTAAGCATGTTTGGCCCCTTTGTTGAAGATCAGGTGGCTGAGTGTGTTCCTAGAGGCCTCTGCATCTTCCAATCTATTCCATTGGTCCTCCGGTCTATTTTGTTGACCATACCATGCTGATTTTTTCACAGTAGCTTTGTAGTATAATTTCAAGTCAGGAATTGTAATGCCTCCTGCTTTGTCTTTGTTGGCCATGATTTCCTTTGCTATTCTAGGTCTTTTCTGGTTCCAAATAAATTTTAAGAATGATTTCTCTAGGTCTGGGAGGCATGTTGGTGGTAGTTTGATAGGGATTGCAATAAATCTGTACAACAATTTTGGGAATATGGCCATCTTCACGATGTTGGTTCTTCCTATCCAGGAGCATGGAATATCTTTCCATTTTCTGAAATCCTCTACGATCTCTTTTTTCAGAGTACTGTAATTTTCCATGAAAAGATCTTTGACTTCTTTAGTTAAGTGAATCCCAAAGTATTTCACTTTCCTTGGTGCTATTGTAAAAGGTATTGTTTTTATAATTTCCCTCTCTGTGTGTTTGCTCTCTGTGTAGAGGAATGCTATTGACTTTTGAGTACTGATTTTGTATCCTGCTATGCTACTGAATTTGTGTATCAATTCTACTAACTGCTTGGTGGAGTTTTTTGGGTCTTCCAAGTAAAGTATCATGTCATTTGCAAGTAATAATAATTTAACTTCTTCTTTACCTATTCTTTTTTCTTTTATTTCTCCCTCTTGTCTAATGGCTCTAGCTAATGATTCCAAAACTATATTGAATAGGAGAGGTGATAGAAGACATCCTTGTCTTGTACCAGGTCTGAGAGTAAAAAATTTCAGGTTTTCCCCATTTAGAATTTTATTAGCCATTGGGTTGTCATAGATGGCTTTTATCAAATTGAAGTAGAGGCCTTCTATTCCAATTTTCTGTAGGACTTTGAACATGAATGAGTGTTGGACTTTATCAAAAACCTTTTCTGCATCAATGGAGATGATCATGTGGTTTTTAAATTTCACTCTATTGATATAGTATATTACATTTATAGATTTATGAATATTGAAACACCCTTGCATCCCTGGGATGAATCCTACCTGGTCATGATGTATGATCTTCTTAATGATTTGCTGTATTCTATTTGCTAGGATTTTATTGAGGATTTTTACATCTATGTTCATGAGGGAAATTGGCCTGTAGTTCTTTTTTAGTTGTGTCTTTCCCTGGCTTTGGTATCAGTATAATACTTGCCTCCAGGAATGATTTTGGGAGAACTGTTTCCTTTTCAATTTCATTGAAGAGTTTGAGGAGTGTAGGCATTGTATCTTCTATAAATTTCTTGTAGAATTCAGCTGTGAATCCATCAGGATCTGGACTTTGTCAGCAGGCTTTTTATTACATTTTGTATTTCATTGGCTGTTACTGGGTTATTGAGAGTTGTTATATCTTCTTGATTCAGTTTTAGTAATTTGTACCTTTCTAGGAATCTGTCAATTTCATCTGTGTCTTCTATTCTGTGAGAGTAAAGATTCTCAAA
>NW_004524637.1:8870592-8889518 GCF_000260255.1 Octodon degus
TAAAGATTCTCAAAGTAGCTATTGATAATCTTCTGAATTTCCACTGAGTCTGTGGTAATTACACCCTTTTCATTCCTTATTGCTTGTATTTGAATTTTTCTTTCCTCTTTTTGATGAAGTTAGCTAGGGGCTTATGGATTTTATTTAGTCTTTCAGAGAACTAGCTTTTTGATTCATTAATTCTTTGAACTGTTTTCTTTGTCTCAACTGAATTAATTTCTGCTCGAATCTCTATGATTTCTTCCTGTCTTTGGGCTCTGGTTTTGGTTTCCTCTTCCTTTATGTCTTTCAAATAAATTAAGTCAAGTGCCCTAAAACTGAAGATGATTTTCAATATACTGGTGCACAAACTGAGTGCAAGCTCCTAAGAAATGATGCCAAGAATCAATTATTAGTTTAAATCAGTGAATGCAATACTTTAAAAAGCTAATCATTGTGGAGCTTTGTAAGTATTACCTGATAACATTCATTAAGGAAAAAAAGGAACTAATCATGCTCTTTCCTTTTATACTCCTGAAGGCCTACTTTTATATAATGCATGTGCATCACTCTAAGTAATATTTATATTCTACATGTTCCTATGAGGAATGAAAGACATGGCCAGCTCTCAAACATTCAGGAAAGCACAGAAACTAGCCTTTCCCTCCCTACTCTAGGATCCATGTGAACCCTCTGGGAAGACAGAGAGACAGGCAGGAACATGAGTCACACAGTAGTGCCACCAGCCAAGGTGCACAGGATGCATAGGTAGGACTGGCTGTGTGAAACCGTTAAAAGTAACAGCAACAATATGAGCCAACAGGTAGTCAGGTGAACCAGCATGACACTTGGCAACCAAGACACGGAATACCAACAGACAGGTGGGGCTTCCTCTTTTGCTATTTTTTTTTTAATCTTTGTATCTCTTTCTAAAATGCTGGACAGAAATCCAGCCAAGAAAACTAATCCCGTACTCCAAAACTCTAGACCAAGCTCACATAATCCCTTCCTTCCTCCCTCATTTGTTTTCTTCTGCCCTGTTCTCTAGTTTGCAGAGGCTCACATGATCATCCTTTGTCCTCAAGCCTGGCTTCTACTTTCCTTTCAATTATCTTTGTTTTATATATTATCCTACTTTAATTTCTCACAACAGGATAAATGCACTCTACAAAGGGGAAACACTTTGCATACAAGCTCCCAGTTTATGATTGGTTCTTTAATATAATTGTAGATTTTGCTCCTATGGCTAAAGATACAAAATTAATAGTTGCCACAGTTTGCCAGGGCCAAAACTGTGCTAGATGCTATTGTTATTGCTAAGTAAACTACTTTAGCTAAGATATCATATCTGTTTTAGTCAGTTGTTCTCACTACTATAACAACACCAGGAAATTCTAGGGGAAATAACCTCACCACATCCCAGCACTAGACAATTGAGGACTGATCCAAACAGGCAAAAACATCTCACTCTTAATTAATTGCAAAGGTGGGATCTTCAGACAGAGACAAACCAAGAATCTCCTACACACAGAAGATATCCCACAAGACAAAGCCTTCCCTAGAGAGACCTTGACACTAGTGATATAGCTACTTACTACAAAACTTACAAGGATCAACACAGAAAACAAAATGAAAACATTTGAAATAGAAAATGGCAAAACACAGAAGCAAAGTGCAACCTCAAACCTGCAGTCCACTCAGAACAAGTTCAGGAGACAATGAGATACCAGAAAATGGAAGACACACAACGAACATTTGTGAAATGATAGCAAGTGAAGTAAAGAAAAAAATCCATGAGGCTATAGAGGAAATCATATCAGAAATAATCTCTCAGACAAAAAATTTTAACGTTCATAAAAGAAATGCTCAGCAAGTAGAGTGTAAAGATAGATTTTTTTAAAGATGATGATAGGAAAAGGATGAAAACTGTGAATGATCAGTGTAGGAAAGGGACTGTGGGAGACAGCTCAGCAGTCTGAGTACCTGCCTGGCAAGTGCAAGGATGCAGGTTCCATCCTTAGTACCAGATGCCATGCTGGGCCCACCCCGGACATGCACACTGGCCACAGAAATCAGGCATGGTGGCACAAGCCCGAAATCCCAGCACTGGGGAAGCTGAAACAGGAGGATCACTACGAGTCTGAGCTGCGTGGCGAGACCCTGTACCAAACACATAAAAAAATTATTTAAAATGACAGAAATAGAATGCATTAATGGGATTCAAACAGATATCCAGGAAAGTAAAAATTCCATTTAAAGCTGACAAAACAATTTGACCAAAAGTGAAGGCAGACTTTCAAACCTTAAAGACTAGAGCTCTGCTACTGATCAAGGAAAGAAAGATCAGTTGAAAATAACAAAAGGGGCGGGCCAAATAGCTCAGAGAATTAAAGTGCCTGTAAGCAAGCGTAGGGGTCAGGAGTTTGGTCCCCAGGACTGCTGTGTTAGCACCGCCCCCAGAGCGCACTGAGAAGATAATTAAACAGAATCTACAATGAAATCAAAATCTATAAGAAATTAAACAGAATCTACCATGAAATCAAAATACATGCACAACCTTTCAGAACCTGTAAGATGCAAAGAAAGCAGTCCAAAGAAGGACATTTATAGTGGTGAATGCTCACATCTGGAAGACAGAATGAGCACAAGTAAACAACCTAGTGCTGCACGTCAAGTTTCTGGAAAAAGAAGTGTTAGTGAAGGCAAAAGTCCAAAGAAGGGAGAGAATTATAAAGATCAAAGCAGAAATTAATGCAATGGAGATGAAGAAAACAAAACAATCAAACAGTTGGTTCTTTGAAGGAATAAATAAAATTGATAAACCTGCAGACAATCTTACCAATAAAAGCAAAGAAAACACTGAAATTCATGCAATTAGGAATGAAAATAAGGAAATCACTACAGATCCTGTAGAACTTCAGAAGATCATCAGTATCTACCTCCAAAATATTGACATAGGATGAAAAGCTCAGACAAAATGAACACATTCCTAGAAATACGGGAATTATCAAAGCAGAATCAAGAATATATAAAAAGTTCTAAAAAACACAGTGACATTTAATGAAATTGAAAATGTAATTAAAAACTAACAAAGGAAAGGTCAGGTCATGATGGATTCATGGCTGAGTTCTACAAGAAACTTACAGGATTTAACGCCATACTCTTCGAACTCTTTAATGAGGTTGAAGAGAAAGCAATTCTCCCTGATTCCTAGAGGCAAGGATTCATCCCAGGAATGCAAGGATGGTTCAATATTTGCAAATCCATAAAAGTGATACATCATATCAATGGAGCCAAAGACAAAAATTACATGGTCATCTCAATAGATGCAGCAAAAGCATTTGAAAAAGTCCAACATTCATTCATGTTTAAAAACCCTACAGAGAAATCAGAATAGATGGTCTTTACCTCAACCTGATAAAACCTATATATTATAAACCAACAACCAACATCACATTAAATGAAGGAAAATTGAAAGCTTTCATTCTAAAATGAGAAACAAGACAAGGATGTTCACTATGACCAAAATATTTCCATATACTTCTAGAAACATTAGCCAGTATAATTAGACAAGAGAGAGAAATAAAAGGAATAGGGTAGGAAAAGAGGAAGTAAAATTATCATTATTCACAGATGATATAATACTCTACCCAGAAGACCCCAAAAACTCCACCAAGAGACTTCTAGATTTAATAACAAAATTCAGTAATATAGCTAGATACAAAATCAGCACTCAAAAATCAATAGCATTTGTGTACACAAACAACGAACTCACTGAGAGACAAATTAGGGAAGCCACACTATTCACAATAGCATCCAAACAAAAAAAATATTTAGGAATCCATCTAAGAAAGGAAGTAAAAGACCTATACATTGAAAAGTAATCCTGCTCTGAAAAAAGAAATTGAAGAGGATATCAGAAAAAGCAAAGATACTCATTGCTCATGGATAGGAAAAACCAACAGTGTGAAAATGGCCATACTCCAAAAATTGTGATACAGACTCAATGCAATCCCTATGAAAATACCAATAGCATATCTCATAGATCTAGAGAGAACATTCCTAAAATTCGTGTGGAACCAGAAGACACCTAGAATAGCAAAAGCAATTCTGGGCAACAAAGGTGAGGCAGGAGCATCACAATCCCTGACCTAAAATTGCACTACAAAGTTCCTGTGGTAAAATCACTATGGTACTGGCAAATAACATGTTTGAGGATCAGTGGAACAGATTAAAAGATGCAGGCACAACTACAAGCACAGTCAGCCACCTATCCTTGACAAAGGAACCAAGATGTTCACTGGAAGAAAGCCTCTTTAATAAATAGTGCTGGAGGGTCAGGCAGACAGCTCAGTGGTTTAAGCACCTGTCTGGTAAGCACAAGCTCTTGAGTTTGATCCTTGGTACAAAAAACCAAAAAACAAAAAAACCACTATCTATCTATCTATCTATTTATCTCTCTATCTAACAAATGGTGCTAGATAAACTGGCTTTCCATACATCAAAGACTAAAACTAGACCTGTCAGTCACAATGCGCTAAACTAAAGTCAACATGAATCAAAGATCTAAATATTAAAACAGAAACATGCAATCGACTGGAAGAGAAAGCAGATCTTGAACACACAGGGTATTATGATTTGTGTCTAGATATCCCCCCCCAAAGCCTCATGTACATCATGGGTGAGTCACCCCTTGAGGGGCATTGCCCGAGGAGCAGGGCCTGAGGGGTGCGGCCAGAGAGGCACGAACCGTTAAACTGGCTGGTCTGTGCTTTCTCAGAGATGTGGGGAGGGTCATCCTGGACATGGCAGCGCCTAGCCTCTCCTCCAGTGTCTTGAAACCCTCCAGGAACTGAGAGCTAAATAAACCTTTCCTTCCCTCATTTTGAGCATCAGGTATTTGTCCCAGCAACAGAAAAGTAACTAAGACACAGGGTTAGAAAGAGAGATCATGAACGAAAACCAAACTCCAGGGAAGTGCATCAAAGAATCAACAACTGGAATCTCATCTTATTAAAAAGCTTTTGCAAATCAAAAGAAATCACCAACAGAATGAAAAGAAAACCCACACAGTGGGAAAAAAATTTTAGTGAACCATCCCTCAAACAAAGGACTTCTACCTAGAACACTTAAAAAATTGAAGAACAAAATCAGGCCCCTCAACTTCAAAGACCCAGTCCACAAATGGGCCTCTGAGATGAATACACTCCTTTCAGAAGAAGAAATTTAAATGTCAAAGAAATATATGAAAAAATTTTCAACATCATTGGTCATTCATGAAGGACAAATTAAAACAACACTGAGAGTCCATCTCACCCCAAGAAGAATGGCTACATCAAGAAGTCAACCAATAACAAATGCCGTTGGGGCTGTGGGGAAGAGGGGACAGTGAAGACCGGTGCGAGCCGTGTGGAAATCAGTGTAGAGACTCCTCAGAACACTAGGACTAGAGGTCTTGTTTGATCCAGCTATTCCTCTGCTCGGTATCTTCCCAGAAGAATTAAAGACATCATACCAGAGTGCAATATGTGCACCCATGTTTATAACAGCACAATTTGTCATAAGAAATCTTAGGAACAACCCAAATGCCCATCAACTGAGGAATACATTCAAAGATACAGTATTTTTATACAATGGAGTACTACTCAGCTATAAAAAAGATAAATTTGGGGCTGGTGAGATGGCTCAGTGGTCTAAAGCACCTACTTAGAACAAGCTTAGCAAAGCACAGGGACCGTGGTTCAATCCCCCAGCACCACATGCCAGCCAGCCCCGCCCCCTGGTGGGCTGAACTGGCCACACACACACACACACACACACACACATAAATAAATAAATAAAAATTTTAAAAAAGATAAACTTGAGATTTTCATAGGTAAATGAACGCAACTGAGATCACACTTATAAGTGAAATAAATCAGATTTGCATGTGTAAACACTGTATTTTCTCTCTAGTGTAAGAAACTGCAAGAGTGAATAAGATCCAAAACGTATAATAGATATTGTGAAAGCAAAAGAAACTGCTCAAAAGGAAAGAATAACCGGGATGGGGGAAAGAAGAGAACAAAGGGGGAAAAAAAATACCTGTATAATGGCTAAGATAAAATACTACTAATTTTTTCAAATTTATTGAAAAGAATGATTGGTGGTTATACTGTTTGATCAGTTTGCATGCCTGTGTCTTGCAATCTGAGCAACTACTTTGAGGATCGCAATAGGCAATATGTTAACCGTTTTTAATTTCCTATTACTGTATTTTGAAATTCTGTATCATTGTTTTTATTTTTCTCTTTAAAATAATAATAATAGTAATAGAAAAACATGGCCAAATCATGCTTAGATTCCCGCTGAGGTTGTGCTTTAAGCCACCAGCACCTTTAGCAGCCAGGGTCAGCTCCGCCGACCGTAGGAGTCAGAGCGCATGCGCTTGGGGAGTGGCCGTGAAGAGCCATCCTCGCAGCAGCCTCTTTGACAGGGACACTCCGCCATTGCTGCCTCTTCCGCTGTAAATCTACTGTAGGATGTGTAGTAACTGGTTCCATCTCCATTTTAAATGGCTTAGGTCGATTCAGTGCAAAAACTTAAGATGAGCAAATTTCTCAGCACTCGCCACAATGCTACATGAAACATAAAATGTCTTGTTATAAAACACGCAGGTGAGTGAGAAAGTAAGAGAAATAGAAAAGCAGGAACCAGAAAAATAGAATCGGAAGCAGGTAAAATTTTAGGGAGAGTTACAAGGAAATATGATAGTAAGAAAAGTGATAACATGGGCTGGGGAGATGGTTCAGTAGAATAAGCGCTTGCCTGGCAAGCTCAAGGGCCTGAGTTCAATCCCCGGTTCCGCCAAAAAAATAGAAAAGAAAGAAAGAAAACTGGTGACAAAAATGCTATTAATAAACATGTGAGATAAATTATGTAAAAATGGTATAATAACCGTACTCTGCAGAAATGGCACATTTTCATGTTTTTGGAAAATTTTCCAGTGAAGCTTTGAAATGTACATTAAAGTCAGATTAAATTTAACTTTGTACCCCTTAAGTAACTTGTTTCCCTCCCTCCCCCCTCCCTTCCTTCCTTCCCTTTATTTTTTTCTCTTTCTTTCTTTGAACAGGGTTTCACTAGGCATACAGGAGGGCCTTGAACTCACTTTGCAGCAGTGACCCTCCTGCTTTAGTGGCCCAAGAGTTGGGATTACAGGCTTGCACCACCAAGCCCAGCTCTAAGTAACCCTTAAATCACTCTTCAAAGCAGATCAGTTACTGAAGCTGATTAGTGCCAATTTACTATGTGGCTTACTTTTGCTTTTTATTTTCTTTTCACATTAGGCATATGTCAAAATTTATTTTTGACCAGGAAAACAAAATATAATTAAACTAGTTTAAAACTGCATGTAATCTTATTGAATTGTAGCGCATTTGACCAATGTAAATTTTACTGCAAAAACAGTAACAAGCTTAGTGTAAAGAACATACACAGGTCAGAGCTTGCTTACTACTTAACATGCAAGCACATTTTTAAGTAGTCTAATTTTTATCTGAACATGTATTTTTAGCTTCTGCAAACTCTGTCACCTCTGCAACTTATTTTCCCCAAAGCCTGAAATCTAGGATGGCTCTGGCACCAACTGCAGTGCAATCCTAGCAAGGTCAGTGCTCCTGACCCGAGTCTTCTGGTGGCTTCGTGACCTGGGCTCGTGCTCTCTCACCCAGTTCTCACAGGACGAGCGGCTCTGGTTGCGAGGGGGCCGGAGGAGGCCAGACATCAGCTGAAACTGTGGGAAGTCTCTCTCGGCTGGAGCTTTTCTGTTCTATTTTTCCTGTGTAGAGGCCAACTCTGCCCATAGGGGAATTGCACTCATGACTGGAGGGCTCTTAGTCACTGTAGCCGCCCGCGTTCACTCCACTCTGACTACTGAGGCTAGAGTCCTCCGCTCAGCAAGTGAGAGCAGTCACAGCTTGTGTTCTCAGCAGAGGACCCTGGAGTGCTGCACTGGAAGCTCCTATTAGTCTCTGAAATCAGCTGAGGACAGACCGTCAGCAGATGTCTGCACTTAGGTCTCAAAGGCAAGAACTTTAAATGTGAGAAGAGTATTTAATAACCTAATGTGACATTTTCTACTGGTCAAAACTGTTTTCATGGACATAATGTCTTCTCCCTCTAAAGTATTTGTTATTGTGGTGGAAACTGGTTTTTTTAAAAATTATTTTTCCATTTTGTCATACATTGGGGTGTTGCAAGGGGAAAAGTACAATAGAGGACATATTTCTTCAAAAGGTTATTTGATAATTGTCACCCACAGAACCACTTACAAAACTAGAGTGCAGGAAATCTGTCCATACCAAAGCCTCCAGCTGAGGGACTGGATCCTAACAGAATGTCCTGCATGAGTCCAGCTGAAGACCTAGAGCCTATGACAATGCCCCCCCCCATGAGTCCAACTGGAGGCTAGAGCCCATGGCAATGTCTCTTGCAGGTCTGCTTCACAGATCTGCACTGGGAAAGCCCAAAAGTCCATGGTGGAAGCTAGAAAGTCTACGCCAGTGGGATGAAGGATCTGTGCTCACAGGCTAAGGGATCTGCACTGGAGCCAGAAAGCAATGCTCAAAAGTAGGCACCAGCACTCCCCACAAAGGTACCACAGCCATCCTCACAGGGACAGTGAGGTCCCGAGCTCCTCCAGTGATGAGGAAAGCTAAGTTCCCATCAGGAAAGCCAATGTCATAAGCTTCCACAGGAGACTGAGCAGGGCACCATCTTCCCCGCTAGAGCCAGGAAGGGATGCTCAAGGTGAGGACCAGAGCTCCCACAATGAGAACCACAGGCATTCTCAGCAACAGCAAGGTCCTGAGCTTCTCCTCCAAGGAGAACAGCTGAGTTCATCAGGAAAGCCAGCAGGACAAGGTCATCCAGCAGAGTAGGCCAAGAGAACCAGCAGCATCCAACAGCGTCCGTAACAGCCTCTCTCCTCCAGTTCTGCTTCTTATGCTGCTCGCAACAACCCTCAGGTGGGCCTCCCACACCCAGCACCACGCTGGTTCACTTCAGCTGAATACCTGTGGTCAGTCCACCACATATGTGCTCTGCTTTGACTTAGAAGTATTTCTGGCAATAATAAGTTTTTAATCACTTGATAATGTTGAACATCTTGAATACAATGAGAAAACAACACAACAAACCACAAATAGACACTTTTAAAAATTAAGAGTTTTGTAATCACAGACATTTTACAATATGCACATTTACCCAAGTCACTTGCTTTAATACTATTATGTTTTAATATAATGGTATTATTGGTTTAATGTTAGGTAATGTTACATAATAACATTAAGCCAAGTGCACGGGTAAATATGATAAGTACTGTCTTATAATATGAAGTAAAACATGGAGATTTCCTACACTTAATTCAAGTTATCATTTGCTAACACATAGCATTTAAGTAGTAAAGAATGATTTCACTTTCTGTCTTCTCACATCCTTCCCCATCTGTGTCTGATGGCCTTGCCCAGCAGCTCCTGCGATCCTGCAAGCACAACCCTCCCATAATGCTATTTGTGTAGTAACCATAACACTCTGTGCTCCCCGAAGGCGTGTTCTAAGTTCCATTTCTTTGCTTCTACCTCTGACCTGTGGTTGGACCACTGAAGACATTCAATAAATGTTTTCTGAGCAGATTCAGTGGAAATAGAAAGCCTGTTCTCCCTGCTAAGTTTCTTGCAGGGCAGCTTTTCTGAGGAAGAGAGCTAAGGTTTATGCAATAGGAATAACACAAGAAGGAAGCTGATTTTCAACTCAAGTGTGTGACGTGGGCAATAAATATCAGTGTACTCAAAGCAGGGAGCTGTATTGGTTTAAATATCTGGTCCAACATCATCCACAGCCCTGGAGCTGAGGCAGAATGTGGGAGCCACTGTCACCGCCGGTGCGCAAGGTAACTTGCCCTGTCTCAGGGGAGTTCACAGTTCATTGTGGAGACACAGCCTGTGGTACCAGTTACTTGGGAGGCTGCAGTGCTAGGGAAGAGAGTTCAAGGTCAGCCTGGGCTACACGGTGAGACCCATTTCCTAAAGCTGCAGCTCAAATGAATGGGTTAGGCAAATAATGATCAGTTAATAACAGGACTAAAACTCCAGTAATCAAAATGTACCTATATATACACACACACATACACACAATCGTGCATAGATATTCTAAACCTGAATTATTCTTATAGTTCTTGCAATAACAAAAATCTACAGAATCATGGCATTTTACCAGCCTACACTCCCACTGAGAGTGAAGAAGGGTTCCTTTCTGCTGCACAGTCCAGCCAGCAGCTGTTAAGGGTTGACTTCTTGATGATAGTCATTCTTTCTTGAGGGAGATGGAATCCGAATGTTGCTTCAATTTGCATCTCTTGAATGACCAGTGATGCTGAACACTTTTTCATATATGTATTTGAAATATATTTCGGGGTCAGGGAGATCGCTCAGCAGAATAAGTGCTTTCCTGGCAAGCGCAAGGGCCTGAGTTCTGTCTCCAGTTCCCCACCCCCCAAAAAATAAAATTAAAATTAAAATATATATATATATATTCATATATTTATTTGCTGTTTGTACTTTTTCATCTGAGAAGTATCTATTCATTTCAGATACCCATAGTTTTGGATTGTGTCTTTAAATTTGGGGGGTCTGGGGCCAGGGAGATAGCTCAGTAGAATAAGCGCTTGCCTGGCAACCAGGCAAGCACAGGTCCTGAGTTCAATCCCTGGTACTACAAAAAAAAAAAAAAAAAAAAAAAAAAAAATTGAGGGGCTCTGATTTTTTTTCTTTTTTGAGTTCTTTATATATTCTATATACTAGTCCTTTGTCTTTGGAAAAGCTAGGAGAAATGTTTTCCCACTTGATGGGTTATCTCTTCCCTCTGTTGATGATTTCTTTTGCTGTTAAAAAAAACATTTTAATTAAATGAAATCCCATATATTGATTCTCTGTATTATTTCCTTAACAATTGGGTTTTTGTTCATAAAGTCTTTGCCTACATCTAAGTCTTTAACAGTTCTACCTGTTCTATTTTCCAATACATTTATTGTTTCTGTTCTAATATTTAGATCTTTGATCCATTTTTATTTTAGTTAGTGCATGGTGAGATATATGGGTCTAGGTTTAATATCTGCATGTAGAAATCCAGTTTTCCCAGCACCATTTATTAAAGAGGCTACCTTTCTTCCAGTGAAGTTGTTTGGCCCCTTAATTGTAGATCAGGTGGCTGAGTGTGCTTGGAGTTGTTTCTGGAATCTTTCCATCGATCCTCCAATCTGGCATTTTGCCAGTACCGTGACATTTTTACCATGGTAGCTTTACCTAAAACTAGAGGTTCCTTTTGACCCAGCTATTCCCCTTCTTGTTATCTTCCTCCAAAAAATCAAAAGCATCACACCACAGGGATCTATATATGCACAACCATGTTCATGGCAGCACATCGTAATAGTTTAATCTTTTAAACAATGCAAATTCCCATCAACAGATGAATGGATAAAGACATAGTATTTTTTGTTTGTTTTTGGTACCAGGAACTGAACTCAGGACCTTGTGCTTACCAGGAAGGCCTGGTGGCCCTGAGCTATATGCTTCTGTGCTGCGTGGCCCAAGATGTAGTATCTTTCACACAATAGGCTACCAGTGTATAGAATAAACTGGATGCACTTATAGACAAAAGGATACACCTTGAGCCCATAATTGTAAGTGAAATATATCATGTTTAAATAGCGCATTGATTCTCTGGTGTGGGAAATTAAAAGTATAAATAAGGACCAAGATGTATGACAGATATCAGGAAGTGGAAAGAATGTTCAAATGGGAGCGGGAAAGGAAGAGAATAAGGGGAAAAGAAAGAAGATAAAAAAAGAGAAGAGATGGAAAAACTGGAAGCAAAGATTTTGTAAATAAAGGGGAGAAAGGGATGGAAGGAAGAGAAAAGGATGGAGCATAAAGAATCGAGATATATTATGCATAAGTCCAAATTCCCTGTGATGAATGTGATCATTATGTAGATCTAAAATGTATCAATAAAATTAACCAAAAGTAGCATTGTGTCTTTTGCATTCCTATTTTAGGAGACGTTTGCCTTATTAGAAGGATTAACCTACTTTCTTCCTGAAGAAATAAGTGAGTAAAGAATTGAATAAAATTAAAAGAAAACCACTGCCCAACAACAAAACATTGCAAAAAATAGGACAAATCCATTGAGTCCTTACCTCATAATGTACCCCATAATAATCCCACATGTATCAAAGATGTAAAAAGAAAAACAAAGTAAAAAATATTCCAAAAATAAAGACCAGAGAGGCATCTTGAAATCTCAGCTTAGACATGCGTGATAAGAAAATATTCTCAGTATAAAAAAACACGATTAGTAAAACTCTAAATGTCCAAGACCACCATGAAGGGTATTTAGAGCTTATGCCAGAGATAACACCCTCACTGTCAGCGGATAGCCATGTCCTATGACTATCTCATCCTCACAGAAGCGCTGATCACTACTAAATATATGAAATTTAAGGGCCGGCCAAATAGTTCAGTGGATTAAAGTACCTGTTTAGACAGATGCAGGGACCGGGGGTTCGATCCCCAGCCTGCTGTGCCAGCCCCACCCCCTAGCCATGCTGACAGGGTGATTGAGACTGGGTGTGGTGGCACGCACCTGTAATCCCAGCTCTTGGGAGGCTGTAAACAGGAGGATCACTATGAGTCTGATCTATGCAGTGAGACTCTATAGACCCTGTAGACCCTCTACTAAATGCAATAAATAAATAAATAAAATTTATTTCAGCCTCGAAGAAAGATGTAATGTAGAAATACACTGAGCTACCACTTCCATGAATGAGCTCAAGGAGAAGCCAAAATTGTACCAACAAACTTAACAGGTAAGTTTCAAAGGCCTCCTCTTCCACTGTAAATGGAGGGCACCCAATGAGAGCAATGGCAAACCTACCCACCTTGGACACAGTTGGACTTCGATCTGTGTATATGATAATTACTTTTAGAAGGTCTTACAACATAAAGGCATGAATCTGAATATGGAAAGTAAAAGGCAAGTGGGGAGGAGGGAAACGAAATGTGTTATGCACCTGTATCCATCCCCTAAGTGAATGTAATCATTTGCTGCAAATATCTCCTAACAAAAGTCAAAATTTTTCACACAGTGACGTGGTCACATTATGCTTGAATGATCATGTCCACCTCCCCCGCACCAAACTCATGATAAGGACCCGCAAGGTGAAGTTGTCTGGAGGTGGGACCTTGGAACGGTAATTAGCTTTTGAAGAAGTCATGGAGTTGGAGTCCTCGTGCTGCAATTTAGTGTCCTTATAAGAGGAGACACTCAGCTCTCTCTGTTCTTGCACACAGAGGTCACATGAGCACGGTGAGACAGTGGCCTTCTGGGAGCAGGGAGGGGGCTCTTCCTATGAACAGTACTCAGCCCTGGACTTCTCTGTCTCTGGAGGTATAAAAAAATTAGCATTTGTGCCACTCGGCCTACTGTATTTTGTTAAATAGCAGCTCAAACGAAACATGCGCTACACAGGAACATGTGTTCATGTGTGTGTGCGTGTGCGTGCGTGTGTGTGTGTGTGTGTGTGTGTGTGTGTCTTTTTGAGATAGGGTTTCACTATGAAATTCAGGCTGACCTTGAACTCTTTTTGTAGCCCAAGTTGCCCTTAGGCTCAAACTCAAAGTGATCCTCCTGCCTCAGCCTCCAAGTGCCAGGACTACAGTCCTGTGCCACCACACCTGCTCAAACACACTTGTGTAAAGTTGTCTTCTGGGTACACTAGCACACAAGCACAAGGACACTTACCGAAGAATTTTCACTGAACAAACAATAGGCCATGCTAGAAATCAGAGAAGTCTAATTACTACACATACATTTGATGGAAGTTTATACAGCAGAATTATACGAACACTAACATATAACATACAGTATGTAAGATATTTTACCATGAAAGAAGACTTACACTTATAATCATAATGCATCCAGCCTTTCTGAAGGGTGCCCAGAATGCCAAGATAACGTTGTCAATGGGAAAGGAATCGGATTGCCAGTGGCCCAGAATGGAAGCCTTCTCACTCTTAACCACCACAGCCTTTTTAATTTTATGTTATGTGCCTACAATCCAGTTCAAAAGAAAAAGAACAAAACTAGTACATGTGGGAATACACATCACCTTGCTAACTAAAATCTGAGCTTCAACATAAAACAGTGTGTGCTCTGTTGGTGATTTCCTTTGACGTGCACAATTATAGCAGACCATACGTCAGACTAAAGACTCCCATCTAGAACACATAAAGAATTTTGTAAAAATTAGGCCTCCCAAATTCAAAGACCCAATCAAAAAATGGGCATCTGGGAGATGAATATACACTTCACAAATGAAGAGATACAAATGGCAAATATATGAAAAAATGTTCAGTGTCATTGGTCAGTCAAGAGATACAAATTCAAGCAACATGGGGATACCATCTTGCACCAGAAAGCATGGCTATTCAAGAAGTAAACCAATAACAAAAGCTGGAGAGGATCTGGGGGAAAAGAAACCCTTCTCCACTGTTGGTGGGAGTGCAGGCTGGTACATCATTATGGAAATCAGTATGGAGATTCCTCAAAAAGCTAACATTGGAGGTCCCATTCAAGCCAGCTATTGCCCTCCTAGGTATTTTTGAAAAAATAACTGAAATCACCATACCACAGCAATATATGTGTACCCATGTTTATAGCAGCACAATTTGTCACAGATAAATGTTGGAAACAACTCAAATGTTCCTCAACTGAGGAATGGATTAAAAAAAGATGTTAATTTTACTCAATGGGGGATTATTCAGCTATAACAAAAGATGAATTTGAGGCTTTTGTAAATAAATGGATATAGCTAGAGACTATATCGGTAAGTGAAATGAATTAGATCTGCATGTGCAAACATCATATTATCTTGCTATTGTGAGAACCTGAAAGAGTAATGGAAACCTAAAAGGTTCAACAGATGCTGCGAAAGGGAAAGAAATCCTTCAACGAGAAGCAAAAGCTGGGATGAGGAAAAGGACAAATGAAAGAAGGGGAAAAATATATTTAGGAATATATACAGAACAGTTTGGATAATTGTATTGTTGACTTCTGCTAATTTTTAGTATGTATTTGGTACAGGGTCTTGGCTGGCTCAGTGTGCCCCAGGGCAGGGCCAGTATGGTATGTGGTGCTGGAGATTGAACCCAGTCCCTGTGCTTGCCTCAGCAGGTGCTAAATCCACTGAGCTATCTCACTGGCCCTCTGATGGTCTTTTGAAAGGTGCAGTTAATGCTTAAATTACTTTTTAACTCTCATTTTTTTCTTTCTGTTTTGAATTTCTTATAACGTCTTTGTTACTGTTTTTTTTCTTTAAATGAATCTTTAAACATTTTTATGTCTGATAATCACACTAATTTGAAGATAGCATCATGTAATACAGTGACCATTACTGAATTCCTATTTGTGTAGTGAAATATTGTATCATTTCTAATGCTGTTTTTTTTTTTTGCTATCACTATTTTGTCTTTCTTTCTTTCTTTCTTTCTTTCTTTTTTTAAGTGTGTGTCTAAGAAAAGCCAGCGATTAGTCAGAAAAGTTGTGTATCTCAGACAGAAATCACTAGAGAAGGACCATCGGTCCTGGCTTTAAACATAGGTTACTAAAATAAACGAAAGTTTACAAAACAAATCAAATTTGCCTGAACTATTCAGCACAATACACACCGTACACTCCCTCCCCTTGTCTCATATTTATTGCCCTTTCCTATTTTTTGTTCTAGTGTTTACTGCACTTGCTTGTGTGGAGCCGGGAAGTAGAGAGAGATAATACAGAAGCTTTTCTTCGACCATGTTTTATGTCACGAAGTGCAGCCCAGTGGAAAGGCTTATAAACAATTGTGTAGGGGCCGGGGAGATGGCTTAGTGGAATAAGCGCTTCCCTGGCAAGCACAAGGGCCTGAGTTCAATCCCTGGTTCGGTAAAAAAAAAAAAAAAAAAAAAAAATTGTGTAAAGATGAACAAAACTCAGAAGCCCGATTGGGAGAGGCAGATGTGTCCAAAAGAACAGTGGAGAAGCGGGCTTTGACACTTCCAATGTCATCACAGCTGAGAGCTTCTGAGGCGGAAGTTCCACAGCACCTTGGGAAGAAGCCACACTAGGGTCAGAGCAGGGTCTCACACTCCACCCAGGGGACGTGCCTGGAACTGGTAACCAGTAGTGCTTTCACATGCTGGTCCCCTGGTGCTGCAGGCATAGCAGGTGGTCTGCCAGTGCCAACCAACATTCCAGGAAATGGTGGAGGAAGGATCTTGAATGAATAAGGACCTAGGTGGTTTTTATTGTGTTCAGTTTTGGTGGCGTATCTGTTGTTTTGTGTTGTGTTGTTTTGTCCTGCTTTTACTTAGAAAAGTAACCTTGGTCTTCACTCTGAACTCCATCACCGTCCTTTTTTTGTTTTTGTTTTTTGTTTTGTTTTGTTTTGAGATACAGCGTTCTCAAATCACTAAACTAGGCTTCAACTCAAATTTGCAATCCTCCTGCCTCAGCCTCCCAGAGGACTGGGACTATGGGCGTGCACCGCTGCGATGGCTCATGGACTTTCTTTCTTTTGCTTTGCAGTAACCTAGTGACCATACCTTGGGCATAATAGGTAATGATATTATATATATAGGAATTAAATTTACAGTGCTCAAAACACAAAGACCTGTATGTTGACCCTCAATTGTTCAGATGTGTAAACCTGGTCTCAGTTTCATTACCAGAGAAACAAAGATCTCAAATACTCTCCTACAGATAAAATGTTCTGGGAGAAAAGACCACTATTATTTATTTGGAAGCATGTGAGAAAAAAAAGTATACACAAGATGTGAATGGGCCAATCGGAGCATTCTGACTGGATCACTCGTCTCAAGGCCGTGTGCCAGAGACCAATCACATGAGGGCATTTTTAAGAAGTAGGAAAAGCATGCGCAGTGGGGATGCGCCGGCCAAAGGAAGGCACAGATGCATCAAAGATCCGGCCTCACGGTTTCCATCCAGACTACAATCCAGCGCGCATATGAGGATGTCTTCCTCCTCTGCCACAGGCTTAGAGAACAGGAGATTCTGATAGGGCAGGACTGCACCTCTGGGATGCCGACCCACCTCGTTGGGAGGACGGCTTCAGCACTGGACTTCATCACGTGTGTCTGCTCACAAAACCCAAGTAAATAAAGACACTCTGTAGAACAGGTCGTCCAACTAATAGCAAAAATACGCCACGTCAGGCAATGAGCTGTCAGCTGCTACACCAGGCCATGACGGATCCTGCAGGGCCGCGTCACACGCAGCCATGAGCAGGGCGGTCCTAGAACGGGGCGCAATTTCCAAAGAGAAAGGGAGGGCCATCGATGAGCTCTGCCGTCCCACGCCAAAACACCAAGCCTCACTGAGCCTGGATGCCCAGTCTAGCTCTCTTCTGACCTTTTTTTCTGAAGTGTTCAAAAGGCAGGGGGCCACCCCCACCTCCTCACCTTCTCCTAAAACCTCAGTTGACCTCCTCAGTGTTTCACCACTCTCCCTCTCTTCCTGGACACCGGGAGCCATCTACTCACAGTGTGATCAGTTTCCCCAGATCCTTTCTGTGACTGCGCATGGACATAACTCACTTGAGACAAGGGCTGGGGGTGCATGAGCAGTGGCTGGTCACGGGGCACTGGAACGAGCACGGTGCACAGCAGTCTGTGGCGGAGGACTCGAAGGCTCAGCCTGCCCTGCTGTGGGCGGACACCAATGCAGAGGCAGGAGAACGGGGTGGAGGGAGGTCAGCAGATGGAGAAAGCAAGGCAAGCGTTGTTGCCCAAAGCTGAGACGATTAGGCTCTGAGCACGGCAGGGTTGGAAGGCAGTGGGAATATTACTGCATCCAGAAGTTGCCAGAACCAGCGCCTTCAAGGGGGAGGTAGAGAGTGTTGGTTAATCAAAGACATGGGCTCGGAGTGGTAAAGGAGATTCCTGGCGCATTCTAAAGATGTCATTTAGAATAATTCATGTTGTTCCTAAGGAACACAATTATGGGAAGAATTTATTCTTGCAGTGAGACTGAGGGGATTGCGAAGCACTAATAGGGTGACACGATGCTTCTTTGCACTGAGGTACTTGAGCGACAGTCTTCTCTCCAGAAACTTGAAACCTGGGTCAGTGAATTTGTAGCATCTCAGAAGCTGGAGATTATCTTCTAAGACTCAAAGAAATCCTCCGACTCTGAAGAATGCCTGGAATATTCCATTTCTTCTCAGGGAAGAAACTCTTTCATCACCCAAGGCCACAAAGGAAAGAGGCTAAGGTGCACAGATAGGCTTTCCATGGAAAAATTAAAATAGTGTGGAGTCATTCCAGATTACATAAATTAGAACTGGGCTCTGAAGGTATTGGGAGAAAATAGTTCAAAGTTAATCTAGTAAAAATCCCTGGCATATTTTATGAAGTCCTATGAGCATAGCATGAAAATAATAATCAGGATAAATGTAAAGAAGTGGCTGCGAAGGTGCAAGATTGTTAACAAAAATGAATGAAACAAGTTTATTACTTTGGACAGGCAGGCAGTTTATGAGCGTCAGCCAGCTTTCCTATCACTGAGGCAAAGCCCTTAACAACCACATACGAGGGAGAATTTACTTTGGATTACGGTCCCAGAGGGGGTTGATTCCGAGGCACACTGGTGCCAAGGCAGAAAAGGATTGGTGGAAGGAATGACAGAGGAGAGTTGTTCAACCCATAACGGCCAAGAAGTAAAGACAGCATGAATAGCAAGTGAACGAGCGAGTGCGAGAGCAAGAGTAAGAGAAAGGACTTCCACAGGGATGAGAGAGAGAGAGAGAGAGAGAGAGAGAGAGAGAGAGAGAGAGAACTTCCACAGGGAGAGAGAGA
>NW_004524637.1:8889618-8949290 GCF_000260255.1 Octodon degus
GAGAGAGAGAGAGAGAGAGAGAGAGAGAGAGAGAGAGAGAGAGGGGACTTCCACAGGGACATGCCCCCTACCCCCCAGGGACACAGCCCTCCTGCCATAGCACAATCAGCTATAAGCTCATCCGCACATTTGTTTCGGGATAAGCACAGCACCACCATCATTGGATGGCCTTCCTAATGCCCATCTTCTGAAAACACAAGACTTTGTGGGACATTGTAGCTCTAGACCATGACACATGGCGCCTACCTTTCTCAAGGCACTTAGATCACATTTTCATTGATCTTGTGGATGAGGATCTTCTATAGCTTTGCTGCCAAGCATGCACTGCCCAGCTCTCCCTAATTCAAAGACACAGAATAGGAATCTATGTCTGAATTCCAGCTCTATTATTATTTTGGTACAGGGAAAATCAGTTTATTCTTCAGTTCCAGTTTTCTTGTCTATAAATGGTGATAATAAAACTTTGCTTGGGAGGTTGTGAAGAGGTAAAGAATGGACACCAAGAGCCCCACAGACAGGAATTATTCATTGAAGAGCTGCTGCAGTTATCTCTTCTATGTATTGTTATTGTCACAACCATAGCTACAGGTGGCTGGCATCAAACAGAACTATCTACACGTTTCTCAGGCCCTCCATGTAATAATTTCCCAAATATGCAGGACCTGTAGGTTATGCGGGAGACCTGTGCTGAGCCCATGGGTCATCCGCATGGATCATGTCCTGCTGAAGCAAGATGGGGAGAAAGCCTTCAGTGCCAGTCCACACTTATTCACCAAGCTCTTTAGCATACAACTAGTGGCAGCCTGTCTTGTGGATTGCAGTTAGTTGCTCTGGTTCACAGGGCTCTTCTCCTATTGGCATTCACATAAAGTATCAGAACACAAAACTCAAAATAGTCTAGAACAGTGGTGAAAAAATACATCCTTTTATATTTTTAATAATGTAAAATTTTGGAGAGCTCTAGCCAATGCAATTACATGGACAAGCATTAGGTAAAGTAAGAAGGAGCAAAATTAACCTGCTGGGGTATTTCAGTGAGGAAAAGATTCTTATGGTTCTCTATTACCTGAAAAATAAGTCATGAGATTTCTTTCTCAAGGTACTTCCTTCTGCCTAAGCAGTCACTTTAATCTGCTGGCCCTATTACATTTTAAAAATTTAATTTCACAGTATTTTTATCATTCCTCATGGTGTGATTCCACTTATAGTTTTATTAAAGATCCAGAGCAGGAAAATACACAGAGGTGGAAGCTGGATTGCAGGCAGCCTAGCGCTGGAGTGGTGGGGGAGATGGACAGTGACCGCACAAAATCTCAGGGTTTTGTTTTGGGGTGATAGTGATATACTGGAATTACGCACTTGTGTTGGTCAGTGGAGCCTGTGAATACACTAAAATTCATTGGATTACAGACTTCAAAAGGATGAATTATATGCATGTGAATGATACTTCAATTTTCTAAACAGAAAATTCTTTGCAATCGCTATCACCATTTCCCCAAACAAACATTCCCCACAAGCCTACCTGGAGGGGCTCAATGAGTTTCTGAGTGACATTGCATTAGCAAAACATGTTTCCAAATCTCTATATGTAAATTTTACACTGGCTTCCACAGTGCTATAAACAAAATTTCCTGCCAATTTTAGATTTTGAAGAAGAAAAAATGGCTGTGGATAATTCTGTCATTTTATCAGCTTTTCTAATAGGATAAAAGAAATGTTTTGGGTTTTTTTTTTTGTTACTGTTTTTGTCTTCATTTTTAGAACAAAGTGGAGATGAGGTGAGATTGAGAAAGAATTATACTGTGATCTTTTTGAAACAAAAGGGTCAAAGGGGGAATGCACCCAAAGTAGGAAAGAAATCACTGTCTAAGAGGCCACATCAATAAAAAATACCTTGTGAGTTGAATGCTCTTCCAAAGATATTTTGAACACTTATTACATTATTGTATACATGTTTTAGAATATGCCAAGTTTTATATTTTAGCCTTCTAATAACTTAATGCAATGAAACTTTTCAGACAAACAAAAAGAATAATGTAATTTTTATTTAAAATGCACATACCAATATGAGCAGTATCACTTCTTCATTTCTTAGCATCATGCATGTGGAGAGGCCGTGAACACAAGGTTTTATTTAGTAACTGAACAGTAGTGCATAGCAGTGGGGCAGTTGAGAGCACAGGTCTGGGACTTAGTCTGATTCGAATCCCAATTTCCCTTTTTATAACTCTTACAAAGTTTCCTGATATCTTGAGTCTTCAGATTTTCTCTCTTGAAAATGAAGATTGTGACAATTCATGATGATTATACAGCTAAAGTGATACAAGGAACAAGGCAAAGTGAAAAAATCATCATTACGTCATCTTTTTCTAGCATCGCATACTGCTCTAAGATTGCATCTTATTCCAGTGATTTTTATTTTTTATTTTTTTTATTTTTTGGCTTTTCTTTTCTTTTTTTCCATAATTTTATTGATGAACAAATAGCAATGAGACAGTTTCAAATCAAATTGTTAGGACAGTTTCAATAATTAACGCATTGCATACATTCCTCCCAGTGGTTAATTGCTGCACAAGATGCCGACATGATATCCTATCTACAAACACCATTAGAACAAATCCCTCTATTCATTAAGAGAATGTAACTATATATCTATCCTAACCACTAGGAATACACAGATAAAAAATGGACATTCAACTGTATACCTTTTTGTTAAGTTCCGTTATTTGAATATTATAGGTGTGTAAACTCGGCAAAATATTCTAAGAGTCCAGTAGCCCATAATAGTATTGAGTCTTCCGCTTCACTGGCAATGTCAGAAATTGTTGACCTGAGTCCCCTACAGCTCAACATAACAGCATGACTTTACTTCTTATATTTCGTTTTTATACTTTTCTGCTGGGTGGTTAAGACCAAGATAAAGCAGGACCTATGCAACAAGAGTGGTAGCTTTTGGGTCTGGTAAGGTCAGTGAAATCCCCTCAGGATTTATCCTGAGATCCTGTACTTCAGATTGTTTGTCAGTGTCAGCCATGTGGATGAGTCACGGCCATTGCTTGGCCAATGTGCTCTCTGTGAAAGCCTGAGAGAATGTTTTCTCTTCAGTGATGTTTAGATGGAGTCCATGAATTTCAGCTAGAGAAACAAAGTCCCAAATCAGTTCTGCCCTATAGAAAGGCCATTTTCTGCTGTTTCTCTCTCTCTATCTCTCTCCCTCCCTCCCTATCCCTGTCCCTGTCCGTCTCTGTCTGTCTGTCTGTCTGTCTGTCTGTCTGTCTGTCTGTCTCTCTCTCTCTCTGTCAGTCCTCTGTCTCTCTCCTCTCTCTCTCTCTCTCTCTCTCTCTCTTTCTCTCTCTCTCTCTCTCTCTCTCTCTCTCAAAAAAAAATCAAAGTTGCAGTATGAAGAAGCTCTTCACCATCTTTGCTAACAGGCCTCCAACCACAACTTCCTAAAATGTCTTTTTTCCATAGACAAAGCCAAAAGATAATATCTTATCCATCTGATTATAAGCAGAACAGCCACTATCTGAGCACCGCTGCATCTCAGGCAGTAATGGCTGTAATTGTCAGCCACTAAGACAGAAAAAAATCACCTGCAAAAGACATGTGGCATCCATCAGCATAATGAAAATGGAAAGGCGGTGAACGCGGCTGCTCAACCAACTACGTGCTGATGCTTGATGTATTACAGCTCTGCGACATTACGTCTACTCTACAAGTCCCTTCTAGGCACTCACTGTGTTCTGGACATAGAAAATGTACAGAGTCAATGTCTAAAGGGAGGTTGGGGAGATAGCTCAGCAGTCTAAGTGCCTCGCTGGTAAGCACAAGGACCTGGGTTCGATCACCAGTATCACATGCCAAGTTGGCCACTGAAACCAGGCATTGTGGTGCACACCTGTAATCCCAGTGTTGGGGAAGCTAAGACAGGAGGATCACTATGAGTCCAAGCTGTGTAG
Organism: Octodon degus; assembly: GCF_000260255.1. Lineage (NCBI taxonomy): Eukaryota > Metazoa > Chordata > Mammalia > Rodentia > Octodontidae > Octodon > Octodon degus. Next base: position 8,893,578 of record NW_004524637.1, read on the forward strand.
CAAGACTGAGACCCTGTAAATAAATAAATAAATAAATAAATAAATTTTACAAAAATGTCTAAAGGAACTGAATGCTCAAGTATTGTGTTAGGGATCACACATACAAGCTAAGACTGAACTTTACCTTACCTGAACCTTAAAATCTCACTCTGAAACATACTGTGTTTAGAACTAAAATTAGCAGGTTGTTCAGCTGTAAGTTTTAGGAAAGGCCGGGTTTATCAGCAAGTCAAAGGTGAATGCCTGATGCCCTGTTCTCTGTGACAGGCAGGGATCACATCTCAAGATAAGTTTCAGTAGTTAGAAAAGGTTGGTGGTGGCAGGAAGGGATGGCAGTGCTAACCCCAAGACGGAGCTGGGGGGATGTGTACAGGATTTTAGTATGAGCGTTCTCATTTCTGTTCCGTGGTTGTCGGTGGATGATCCTGTCTGCACCATCCCTGGAGATCCACTCAGCGAATGACCCAAAACCCACAAGCTGGGACTCGGGACTCAGGAGGGCTGCGCTGCAGTGTCCAGGGCACTCCCGTGGGTCCCAGATGTGGGGGATGTGAGCAGGCTGAGGGACCTGGCCACACACTGCACCGGGGGGTGGGTTTGGGCGGCTCCAGAGAGAGGTTAGCTGAGCACGAGTTCACGACCACATACCAGGATGGGGCTGGCCTCCTGGTAGGGAGACAGTAACTGAACTCGTTTGATTTGATAGCCCGAGGAGCTGATCCTTGAAATTCAAAGCTTCTCACGGAATTGCAGGCACAAACACATGCCACAGTTGTGCATGCACGCACACACACACACACACACACCCTAAGAAAAACAAGCTGAAAAGAAAACTACGATCCAAAATTGTACCCTAACCACCTAAATATTTTCTTTTATCGATTTGGTTGTTGCAGTGCCTCACTATGCAGCTCGGACTCGTGGTAAACACTTTAATATTATCCAAAATCACTCGTTTGGACACAGGCCTGGCAGAGCCATTAACAGCTGGCCTGCACTGTTCCACAGCAGGCTTCTCAAGGGAACCCACACGAAAGCTCGTGACACACTGACTGCATTGCCACAAAAAGAGATGGTCAAAAATCAGCATTTTAGGAAAAAGCAGAACAGAATTAGTTTCACAAAAAGTATGCCTAGATTTTTAAAACATGTCAAATTGATGGAACGCAAGAATAAATATAAATAAGCAAAAGCACTTCTATAAAGTAGTGTTGATGAGTTCATAGCTCAGTGGTAGAGCACTTACCAAGCACATAGGAGATCCTGGGGTTCACTCCCAGAACCCCACTCCCAAAAAGAAAAGGTAATGCTGATCAATCATCATAACAAATATGAGTAGTAATACAATCCCTAATCAAATCTTTTTCCCTATCATTTTCACACAGAAATTTTATATTCATCCTTAATTTAGAAAGCTCGATGTTTTCGCCACAGCTTCACTTGACCAACGCGCTTCTCCACAGACCAACCATACAGCAGGATGGTTATGGCCCTCCTGACCATCTTGAGTGTCTTCTGGCTCAGTTAAATTGACTTTATATTGGACTGAAGAGCTTTGTGGTGTGGCTTTTGTTCTATTTTTTTGCAACAACTAAAAACAATATTTGAACAAACCAGAAGAGAGATAACACGTTCCATTCTCCTGAATGCACTGAATTCCCACACACTTCTGTTGAAGTTCACACGCTCAGAGGAGATTCTGAGTTCCAGATAAGAGTGGAGAGAAACCAGCCCCTTTCGTGGACTGTTATCAGGATATATAGCAGAGCAAGGGTGGGTTTGCCGACTCACGCTAGCACCCTGGAGAGTCAGAAGATCTTGCTTAGAACTAACAAAGTTAGATGTTATGATAATAGCTTCAAAGATATGGTTCTCTACATTCACTTACACTGTTAAGACAAGTGATACTTTCAAAACCATTCAGAGGCTAAGACTGAATACAGGTTAGAACAAAGAAAACACTATTTTTCTAAACTCAGTTAAAACATCTAGTTATTATTCTCAATTCCAGAATGGATATATTTTTCTAACTCACTGCAGCTCTCATGCATGACCACTGGCACATCCTTCTGAAAGTTAGTGATACATAGTTTCAGACACAGAAAGCTTGGAGACCCAGCCCAGGCCGACCTGTGAGTGAGCCCTTCCATCGTGCTCTTGGTACCCCTCCAGACCTGGCCCAGGCCCGGCGTGTGTGGGGGAGATCTGCTCTGCTGCACCTGCTCGACCCCTCGAGAACCAGCCCAGGCCCGGTGTGTGAGTGAGCCCTTCCACTGTGCTCTCGGGACCCCTCCAGACCCAGCCCAGGCCCAGTGTACAGGCCTGGTGTGAAACTACAGCTCAAGTCCCTACAGAGAGACGAGGATCCAGAACCACCCAGCTAATCCAGGAGCAGAACATCTTGCCAGAGGGGCAAAGCAGGTTCACTTCCAAGGGTTGCAGCAGAAAGAAGCTGAGCACAGCAGCCAGACCCAAGCCAGGCACAGTGGGCTGAGTTCAAACTTCGTAGATCTAGACCCAGTAAACTGAGAAACTTTGCTAGACCCAGATCTATGATAGCATCCTCCCTCTTTCTTTCTTGACTGAGAGGTAACTGGGGTGAACTAGTCTGTCTGGAAGACCCCAGTATATCAAGGGGAGGTGATAAGACAGAACTTAGGGGAACTAATTTAAATGTAAATTCCCAATTTATTATCTGCTTAGATATACAGACATAATGATTGTTCTTACTGTCTAAAATGCAAACCCATTAGTTAAAAAAAAATTGCCAACTGCTACATATCATTACCTATTATTAGTGTTCCTAATTATAGTTCTGTAAATATAAAACTATAACTGCCTTAACCATAATCTCTCTTGGGGAAGAATTTCAGTAGGTGCTAAGGTTATAACTGCACCAAAGGTCAGAGGACGGTGCTATACAAAATGACACAGAATGAGTAAAATGCAATCTCAGGCCCCAAGCCCACCCAAAGCAAGTGCAGAAGACACTAGCACAGAAGAAGTTGGGAATCACACAGCTGAAATGTCTGAATTAATAATGCCTGAAGTAAAGAAACAACTGCAGAAAGATATAGAGAAAATCAGATCAAAAATAACCTTTCAAATAAAAATAGAAATCTCTGAATTAATCTGAAGTAAAGAAACAACTGCAGAAAGGTATAGAGGAAATCAGACCAGAACTAATCTCTGAAGTAAAAAAAGAAAGGATAACTATAATGAAAGAATTACTAACGGCTTCTAAAGAAGACACTGATAGAAAATTAGAGGAGAACAGGAGCACAGAGTCTGGATGCTCCACTTAAAAGAACTCAGAGTGAAGTGGGAGGATGCAACTGTAAAGGCAGAGCATCCCTGGGGCCATTCTGGAAAACTGTGACACATACACCTTCTGGCCAACAAAGGCAAGGCAGGAGCCATCACATCCTGGACATCACACTATACTACAAAGCAACAGTGATTAAAAGAAAAGCACAATATATGAAAAAAAAAAAAAAAAAGAAAGAAAGACAACTTGAGGATAGAAGAGATGAGACGATGCAGGAATGATTTCAGACACATTCAGCTACCCTACATTTGACAAAATGGTCAGACCCCTTCAAAGAGGAAAGATACCCTCTTATTTTATTTTTAATTTACTTGGTAGAGGGTTTCACTGTGCAGCCTGGATTCATAGAGATCCTTCTGTTTCAGCCTTCCCAGCACTGGGATTACAGGCATGTGCCACCACACCCAGACTCGGTCACCAGCTCAGCATGTCCCGGGGGTGGGGCCTGCATGGCATACAGGACAGGGATCAAACCCTGGTCCCTGTGCTTGCCAAAACAGACGCTTAGTCTGCTGAGCTATCCCGCTGTCCAAAGACCCTCTTTAACAAATGGTGCTGGGAAACTGGCTGTCCACATACTGATACTAAACCTAGACCCAACTTTCTCACCATGCACTAAACTAAAATGAAAGGGGATTGAAGGTAAAACTCGTCAAAAGAGGTATAGGCAAAAATGTTATGGGTTTGGTACTAGGGATCAAACTAAGGATCTTGTGCTTGCCAGGCAGGCACTTACTGCTAAGCTATATTCCCAGCCCTAAAATTTTATGATTAAAACACTGATTACATAGGAAATATAACGAAGAATCAAGAGGAATGACATCACAGTAAAAAGCCTTTACACAGGGAAAGAAACCACAGACAAAGTGAAGCAATGACGCATAGAATGGACAAAAAAAATTTTACCAGCTACTCCGCAGTAAAAGGCTAACATCTAGAATATCTAAAGAACAAAAAATAAAAAAAAAAAATCCAACTCCCCTCCAAATTTAAAGACCCAATACAAAACTGGGCACCTGAAATGAATACCCACTTCTCTGAAGTAGTACAAACAGCAAATAAATACATGAAAAATGTTCATTATCTCTGATCATCTGAAAAATGCAAATTAAAACAACACTGACATTCCACCTCACTCCAGAAATAATGGCTATCATCAAGAAATCAACAAACAACAAATATTGGATGGGCTGTGGGGAAAAGGAACCCTTTTTTCCTCTTGGTGGGAGTGCAGACTGGTGCAACCACTGTAGAAAGCAGTGTGGCGATTCCTAAAAAGACTTGACTCAGCCTGCTTAGGTGGACACAGGGACTGGGGGTTGATCCCTGGAACACTCAGATGTGGACTGAAACTGGGCGTGGTGGTGTATGCCTGTAATCCTAGAGCTTGTGAGACTGAAAGCAGGAGAATCACTATGAGTCTGATCAGTGTAGTAAGACCCTGTAGACTCTGTACTAAATACGAAAGAAAGAAAGAAAGAAAGAAAGAAAGAAAGAAAGAAAGAAAGAAAGAAGAAAGAAAGAAAGAAAGAAAGAAAGAAAGAAAGAAAGAGAACTTGAACCAAGGGCTCCATTTGACCCAGGTGTTCTATCTATCTCTCCAAAAGCATCAAACCACAGAGAGATATCTGCACACTCATGTTTACTGCAGAACAATTTGTAATACTTAAATCTTGGAAACAGCCCATTTGCTCATAGACAGATGAACAGGCCAAGAAAATGTGGTATTTACATACAATAGAGTACTCCAATAAAGATGGATGAACTTCAGTTATTTTTAGATAAATGGGTGAACCTCAGGGTCATATCCCGTGAAATAAATTGGATATACATGGTTAAATGTTCCATTCTTTCTCTTGTGTAAAAAGCCCAAAGAGTAAATAGAGAGCAGAGTGGAGGATAGACATTGGGAAGGAGGAAATATATGTTCAATTGAGAAGAGAAACGAAAGAGAAGGGGAAGAGAAGAAAAGGAATAGGACAAAAAGAAAATGGAAGAAAGATGGAAACAAAGCTCTTCTAATTGGAGAGGGGAAGAAAGGTTGAAGGGAAAAAAGTGTTATGGCTGGGAAAAAAGAATTCAGGTACAAATTTCCTTGATGAATATGATCATTGTGTATGGAAAATATGTACTAATTTGTAAAAAGTAAATAACAGAAAGCTGGTATAAGAAGCTTATTATCTCTCTGGCAGCCCCAAGTGGTGCCCATCACCCCAGGATAAGCAGCCCTGGTTAATCTCGGAGGGCTGGTGTTTGAGTAATTCGCCCACAGATCTCAATGCCAGAATTGGAAATTAAAATCAGTGGCTTATGGACAAACAGTGGCCTTCCACAATAAAACTCAAAAGCACAATCTCTGATTTAAGTAGTACTTCAATTCCAACAGGATATAATGTGGACTCTTTGCTCCATTTTTCCTGGGAATTAAGCACTCATTCACAAGTCAACAATATCATAAATTTTTGGACAGCCCTTGAATGGAAAGTCTAGGTAACTCAATAATTTGACAGCTAAGTTCCTGTCTAAGCCTTATGTCTTAGCCTACGTCCTTACGGCTGTTTTGGAGACTCAGTTTGGAAAATCAAATGATCCCTAGCTACGACATAAAATGTCTCCTGGGAAAGATAAACAAAGAAGCTCTTTTAAGTGCGTTTTGTTTTCTTTGTTCCAGAAAGACCTGAGCCAAGCAAAAAAGTAAAATAAAATATCTACCACATATTTTAAGACTGACCTATGGTTGTAATAAAAATATCTAAAAGGTACAATTAGCAAGGAATGTTCTACAAAGCAGTTTTGTGCAATAGTTACACTACTGACCCTAAGAGATCAGTGTGACGTTTGATCCAAAATTCACAGCGCATGGTCACATGACACGCATGAAAGAGGACTACTGAAGAGTGGCAAAGATGATGAGATGTACCCAAAGCAAGGGAAAGTACACACCTTTAAAATTTAAATATTTGCTTGAATATTCATTTAATATTTAAATATTTGTTTGAATATTCAATACCTTGATCACAAGTCACCAGGCCTATATGGTTGTACTCACATGTAAATTCACTTATGAAACAACAAAACAAATAATAGAGAACGACTCTGAAGCAGCAGCAAAGCTAGCTGAGTTCAGTCTCTACTAGGTTATCAAAAGTTAATGCAGGGCCCAGAAGATAGCTCAGCAGATTAAGTGCCTGCTTAAGCAAGCATAAGGATCAGGGTTCAATCCCGGAACCACATGTTGTGGCAGCCCCGCCCCCAGGCACACTGAGGTGGGAACCAAGGTCGGGGATGGTAGCGCACACCTGTAATCCCAGTGCTGGGGAGGCTGAGACAGGAGGATCACTACGAGTCCAGGTGTGTAGCAAGACCCTCTACCAAATACATAAAGCTTTAAAAAGCAACAAAAGAAGTCAATGTTATGATGCATGTCTACTTCCAAACTTCTCAAGGTTCTCCATTAAGCATGTCTTCAAACCATTCTCTAACCATCTAGTTAAGAAACTTATTGTCAAGGCTTTGGGAAAATGAAAAAATAGCTTATTCTGAGACACAAAAGAAAATACTGGATGAAGATTAACTAGAGGTAGACAGATGTATTGCTAAGCGCATGCGTAGAGACACACGCCTACTTAGATAGGTAAATACATTTACAGGTGGATGGACAGAGAGATACTTGGACAGCTCCAGACAGATTTTCCTCTCTTTATTTCCAAGAAGGACCAGCAGCAACACCTATTCACCAGTTTCCATCATTTACTCTTGCTTGGACATACAGCATATATGATTATTCTTCATTAGAGTAAATTCCATAATGGATTAATGCTTTTAATGTAACATGTCTTACTAAGATTGGCTGAAGCTCTAGAAATAAAAGCTGGTTCACATTAACCTCTTACAACTGAAGTGGAGACCTTTCTGGTTGGAGAACAGTGATTTGATTTAATCTGGGTGAAACTGCTGTCACTGTTGTCACAGTCCAGAAGGTAACTTCCAGTATTGGCTCTGGTAGCCTTGAAAGTTACTAATCCCATGTAATGCCATCAGATTAAAGGTCTGAACAGACTGATTAACCCTCTAACTGATTTCCAAAGCAGGAGGTAAAGAGTAACAAAGCTGACTTCTGCAGTCGACTTCGTGAACCCTGAAACGTCCCCTCCTGGCCTCCGAGGCTCCTCCTCTTATCCTCCATGGTTCATTTGCATCGTGTGGCTGACTCCAGCCTCTGGGCAGGTCCTGCCCTCGCTGCCCCCACTCTGGCCCTCCCTCCCTTGTCTGCTTTCCTGTCCAATCATTTTAAATAAACAGAATCTCGGAACGAATCACATTGTACCTTTTAACATTACTCATTTTAAACCTTGTTTTCAATATTTTCAAATAAAATTTGAATACTTTATTTTAACAAGGAAAACAATATGCTCCATGGAATGTGTTTTGGGGTGTGACATTCCACTGTTTCTTCTTTTGCTTTAGCAGACACCTGTAACCAGGAAGACCATGAGCAGGACAATAAGCACTAACTTTAGCCACTATACCAGCCCCCACATCTACGTGGATGCACAGAGCACAAACAGAAGAGGAGCTTGGAGTTGTGTCCCCACAGTCCTGAGGCCCAGCGAAGCGTGGCATTTACTGTTCATAGCCCAGAGGCACCTGTCACCAAATGGGACTCTACCACCTCCCCAGAAGTCAGTTCTGCTTTACGATGGTTTTCACACCTGGAAAGTTGTGCTGCTCAATCATCCCAAGTAGCTCGAGCTGCCCGGGCCCATTCTTCTCACCATGAGCAATGCGCCGGAGTGCCTAAGGACGCTCACTGGGCTACCTTCGGCCGTCTCTCCCCACGCATAACCTCTGCAGACCACCTCTGCTTTCAGGAAGGCTTTCTAGCACTGCTACCTTTTAAAACTGTAACATGGTCAAGGATGTCACTGTCATCCACCTTATGCAACTGGAAGGCCGTGTTAGAAAATACGCATTCTTATGATAATGAAACAATGGGTAAAGTAAACAGAACACTTTCCAAAATCACTTCCTGAGTATTAGGGCTTTTGACTCAGGTGAGTCAGTGTGGCAACAGCACCCGATTTCCTCAGATGAGTGGACTGCAGCCCAAGGAGGCTGTCATTTTCTAAACATGCCCAGGCAGAAAATGCCAAAGGCTAAAGAAGAACCAACGATGTCTCACAGAAAACTTTATGCTGTTATTTTCAAAGGTACTTGGCTTGGTAGTCACGTGGATACAATGTTAGTAGACCTTAGTGAGGGCTTTCTGTCTGTCATCTGTTAAGTCCCTAACTTATGAATGAGTCCCAGTCTAGGAGAACGTTCCTAAGTCGGATTCTTCCCTATCCGACAAAAATGATTCTCACACACCACACCTAGGACAGTTCACAACTAGAATGTTTGTAAGGTGGGGACTCACTGTATTTTCTGGTGACGTGTGTGTGTGTGCGAGGTGTTGCCACACACAACTTCCTTCCAGAGAGCTGCATGCTCCAGCAGGCTGCCATTGCCAGCTAGGTTGAAGAGAAGTCTGCTGTCATGGTTACTTCTTGAAAATCCTCACGCACATGTTGTTATGCACAAAGGCGAAATTGCTACGTGGTGCCTACAACTGACGCTGTGTCTTGAACAAATAATATTAAAAAATTTAAGCCCAACAGGCAGTGCAATTTTATGGTGCTGAATAAAAATTTCTTCACTGTCCTCATCTTCTCACTCTAGATACAAGACCCGACTAGAAAAAGAAAAGAAGAAAAGGTATGTGGTTTAGAAAAAGTTCATGAAAAACCCAGTGTTCCTACCCCGGCCGCTTTACCTAACTGAGCTACCACATCTATTTTAAAATTTTCTGCTTTATGGGCCAGCCTGATAGCGCAGCGGACTAAAGCGCCTGCCTATGCAGAGTGCAGCTGCCAGGACTCGATCCCTGGCGTGCCATGCTGGCCCCACCTGCAGGGCGTGCTGAGACCACAACTGAGACTGGGTGTGGTGGCACACCTGGAATCCCAGCACTCGGGAAGCTGAAAACAGGAGAATCACTACAAGTCCAGTCCACATAGTGAGACCCTGTAGACTCAGTCCTAAATACAGAATTTTTTTTTCTGTTTTATGACATTGATATTAATGAGTTGGTATTATGATGCCATTGAGGTAAGGCATGGCTTCCCTACATATCCACATGCAAACTTATTCCATTTGCTATTTCCTTTTTGTATGGACATGGGTCTAGAACTAGAATTTTTTATAATACTACACCCTTTTAAATATCATAATGTATGCCTCTACTTTAGTTACTGAAAACATTGCTGAAAAATGAAAACTTAGTTTTATGTTTTGAAGTGTGGCAAAAACCTCATTACATTCTGAAGATGAAAGTCTCCACCCTCAGCACTAGGATACAATCACACGTGAAAGCTGTGAGAAGACTCCCATTACATTCCCATGGCTGAATTCTCTTGTGGGACTTCTCGTGTAGGTCACAGGTTGGGAGTCCTTCATATTCATGATCAGAAGTCCGATGATTATTAATATTCATGGTCAGAAGACCCTTATGCAGCTCATGACGTGACTCTGAGGCCAATTTGCCAATGGCATGGCCCCCTGTGGGATCGCTTCAAGGGCAACAGATTATGGGATGGAAAGACTTTTGCACAAAACAAGAAATCCCCAACAAGATGAAAAGACAACCTAAAGAGTAGGAAAAATATTTAGTCAGTTGTCTCTCAAACAAAGGACTTATGTGTAGAACATATAAAGAGTTGAAAAAAATCAGACACCCCCAAACTGGGCCTCTGAGATGATTATATTCTTCTCAGATGAAGAAAAACAAATAACGAAAAAATGTTCAATGTCTTTGGTCATTTGAGAGATGCGAATTAAAGCAACAGTGAGATTTCATCTCACTCTGGAAAGAATGGTTCTCATCAAAAAGCCAATCAATAACAAATGCTGGAGGGGTTGTGGGAGAAAAGGAGCCCTTCTCTATTGGTGCTGTGACTACAGACTGGTACAATCACTTGAGAAATCAGCATGACAATTCTTCATGGACTACAGGTTAGGACTAAAGTTAGGACTACAGGTCCTATTCAACCCAGCTATTCCCCTTCTGGGTATCTTCCCTAAAAAATGAAACTCCTATTTACAGTAACATGATTTGTCATTGCTAAATCTTGCAAAACACCCAAAAGCCCAACAACTGGAGAATGGATAAAAAAGATGTGTTTTTTTTTTTTTATATACAATGGATTAATACTCAGCCATAAAAAAGGATAAACTTGGATTTTATAGGTAAATGGGTATAATCTGGGCCATACTCAAAAGTGAAATAAATCACTCACATGTGTAAACATCACTTTTTCTCCCTGATGTGAGAAGCTGAAAGAGCAAATAAGGCCCACAATGTACACTAGAGACTGCGAAATGGGAAAATATGTTTTGAAACAAAAGAAGAAACTGTTCCTTGAAAAGAGAGGTTTATGCTTGCATCATTTAGAGAATTCTTATGCCCGTATCTTGCACCTAGAGTAACTACACTGAGGATCACACGCAGCGTATTAACTACTATTTTCCTATTTTGTTCTGAAATTTTGTTGTATTTATTTTCTGTACAATCAAAAATAAAAAAAAAACAAGAACAACTTCTGGCACACTATAGCCACCTTGATGAGGCAACACTTCATGATTGGCACCACTGAGGGTAAATTAGTAAAATTTGAAAAGGTGAAAAAGCCAAGAAAGGACCTAGAGAGATGGCTCAGTAGAATAAGTGCTTGCCTGGCAAGTGCAAGAGTCTGAGTTCTAATCCCCTGTTCTGACAAAAAAAAGAAAAAAAGAAAAAAGAAAAAGCCAAGAAAAATATAATTGTAAGGAAAGGAAGGAAGGTGCAGAGTTGTTTTGGAAAGAGTCAACACGTTTCTAAGAGTCTCATATGAGTTTTGACATAAAAAGTGGTTTTTTAGGCTCTACCCAATCAGAAATGTGAATAATTTAGCCTGAGGTAGTTGAGGGTTTTAAAAGATGCTCCTAGTTCTTTTACTAGAAGTTTCCAGCAATTCTTGGGTAGATCTTTATGATAGCAATAGAGATTTAAACACCAGTAATTTTACAACACAATACGATACAAACGGATTTATCCTTTAATCACAGTCTTTAAGTTGATTTTTTAAAATTGTTTTGGTGGGCAACATATGAATACTATTCATGAAAAGATGTTCTTTCTTTCTATCATCTATCTATCTATCTATCTATCTATCTATCTGTACACTTTTCTCAGCATAATGATTCTCCTCTAAAAACATACTTGCACAGATCGGCCACAATCTGGAGCTACCTGATAAAATATGTTGATAAATTCTCTGTGTTTTGGGCAATTCAGCAGCAATTTATGAGCTTCGCAACAAATACATCTCCTAGTGACAATGACATTGACAGTTGAATAATAGCGGTCATGAAAACGAAGGATGATGAACACAAAATCTGTTCACTTTTAGTAATTTTGCCTTTGAAAATTATTCAATTATGTAAATTTTGTTGCATACCCCCCACACCCCCACACCAACATAAATGATGATCTTTAAATTGCAATGTACCGTATCCTGGATCAAAGTGTATTTGGCTGTTTCATGCTAAATGCCTAGATGGTAATAAGAAAGCAAGATTGAAGTAAACTGCACGGACCTCAAATGCTTCCTCTACTGGCCTACCCGTTGTTCACACAGAGCTGCCCCTGTAGCACTATGTCCATTCATTACAGCATGCGACCGGATCCCATAGGACCTGCCCTCCTGTCCACCCTGCTCCTACCCAGGGCCTTATACCCACAGAGATGGCTAAGCCTGGGACAGCTTTCTTTTGATTCCACTTTTGGGATACAATGAAAAAGGCCAATGGCGCAAGGCCAGCTTCTACTAAAGTAGCTCTTAGACTTCATGGGCCAGAGGAGAGCTGTCCTGAGCACAGACTGACACAGTGTGACAGATCCGTGGAGCAGCTGGCATTCTTTGTTAGTTTTGTCAGAACTTCTGATCACGCGGGTTGTAGAACACATCTAGAAGGGTGCAGGGCAATACAGCCAGAAGCACATGGGACCAACAGAGCCTAAGCCAAAGTCAACAACGTCACCTGGTTCTGAATGTCCAGCTACCTGCCACCTTACACCTTCCTACACGCCCACCCTGCCTCTCTGGGGGGTGCAGCATGTTGATGAAGGGCCAGGGCAGCCAAGCGACCTGGAGTCAGAGAGAGGAACGGGCAGAGGACCCAGAGAGGCAGGCTGCAGCACAGCCCCATGACCAGATTTATAGTCAGAAGACAGAAATATTTTCCAACTACTGACCTGGAAGGATATCCTTTAAGAAGTGAATTGTGCTAAATACCAAGTATGATTCTAATTGCAGAGTGCGATGCTTCGTGTCCTTGAGAAATCTTAATGAAATGAAACTTTCAGCCTCCTTAGAAACCTGAGTTTTTTCATGATCAGGCAGCTACTATTGTAGTTTACCAGGAAGTTTCTTGAAGACCTTTAAAATACTTCATCTCAGAAGATTTTCTAAAGAGCAGGGCAAGACTCACTGATACTACGTTCTCTGCCTTGCTAAGTTCACAGAGAGCTTGGTAATTATTCTAGATCATTATAGTTTTAGACTTTAGCTGTCCAAATAGCTTTACTTAGTTTTCTTTTACCAATTAGGGTGGCTTAAACAGCCAAAACAGAAACAAGGTTATTTCCTAAAAGGACGAAGAGTGAATCTGTTCCTCAAATGTCCAAAATGTGGATTTGTTTAATAATATTAAGAACTTTCTTTAAAAGGGAAAGAAAAAGGGCCGGCCAAATAGCTCAGTGGATTAAAGCGCCTACAAGCAGGTGCAGGGGCCAGGGGTTTGATCCCTGGGCCTGCCATGCTGGCCTTGCCCCCCGTGTGTGCTGAGATGGCAACTGAGACTGGGCGTGGTGGCGTGTGCATGTAACCCCAGCTCTTGGGAGGCTGTAAACAGGCAGATCACGAGTTCAATCTAGTAGTGAGACCCTGAACATCCTGTAGACCCTTCCCTAAAATAAAAATAAAAAATAAAAAAAAAAAAAGGGAAAGAAAAATATCCCTTTTACAATGTTCTTTCGCAAAAGGTTTCCGCCGTGTAGGTGTTTCTGTTTGATTACTGGTGAACAGCATTTGCTTGTCAGCATCTTTTCGTCTCCTGTGGGCACTACCGAATATTATCTCCCTAGCAGTTGCTCCATGCCGGCTTTCCAACGGACAAAAGCATGAGTCAAGCCATTTAGATCATTACATCACTGTCCACTTCAAGCAGCTAGAAGAAAAGAGAAACAACAACATACACACCTTACTATGGAAAGACAATTAGGCTTCCTTTGCTTTTCCTCTAACTCCTAGAATGTCACTATTTTTTCATGCCTAGGGCTTTCAACCATTAAAAACATAAAGCCGTAATTCTGTAATTCTGACTCCGGTAAATATGCTTACACAGCAAAAGAATTTATTTTTCTCAGCTGCACCAAAAACATGGTTCAGGATGAATACACTGAGAGGAAAAGAAGTGAAAACCAAGATTGCTTTGTTACTGCTCCTTCTTGCATGCTAAGGATCAAACCCACAGCATTGTGCATGGCAGCTAGGACCTTAACCTGAGCTACACGCCAGGGAAGAAAAATAGGAAACACATGCTAAATGACACCAAAGGAATGCATGGGATGCCATAGCGTAGCCCTGTATCACACAAGCTCATTTTACTTGCTTATTTATGTATTTATTTTTCATTTGTGTATTTGGTACAGGGTCTCACTATGCAGATCAGACTCATAGTGATCCTCCTGTTTTCAGCCTCCCCAGCACTGGGATTACAGGTGCGTGCCACCATGCCCAGAATCTGTTGCCGGCTCAGTATGCCCCAGGAGTGGGGCTGGCGCGGCATGTGTGACCAGGAATTGAATCCTGGTCTGTGTGCTTCTTGCCAAAGCAGGCACTTAGCCCGCTGAGCTATCTCAAAGGCCCTACGAGCTCACTTTAATGTGGCATTTGCTACTTTATTAGATGTGTAATGGCTAAAAACCAGTAAATAACTTGGGAAGCAATCCAGGCTTTTTTTTTCAAGGAACTCATCCCAGTTTATGATGCAAATCTATAAATCCAGGAATATAGCTTGTTATGTGCCAAGCAGTATGCTCCTTTTATATATATGAACGTGTCAATAAGAAGACAATATAAAACACAAATAATGTGACCAAAATGCAAAGCCAACAGAAATAGCCAAGTCATAAAGCAGTTGTTAAATTCAAAATCTTTCAATGTCATGTGATCACGGATTATACTTCGGTGACCCACAATGGTGAAGATATTTCCAAGAATAAAAAATGAAACTGAGTAAACAAGAAACACATGTAAAGAATACAGATATGAAGAAAACCCTATAGGAAAAAAAATTATGTGCTCTTTACCATGCTAGAGTAATTTGGTAATATTTAGGACGATGGTTAAACTCTATTTTTCCAAGAGCAACTCTCAATTTAAGAATGCACCTACCTCTAGGAAGGCACTGTATTTTAATTATTTCGTTTACATAACCCGCAACACACTAAATAAACTGTTAAGTCTGGTAGTAAACATAATGAAAAATTAATCAAGTTTTAGAAACATCTTAATATGTAAAGTCATATGATTTTTAGGTTGTATTACAATAAACTCACAATGTGTTCATACTAGAATTCAAACACACACATATGTGTGTATATATATATATATATATATATATATATATATATATCTCAATTACATATAGTTTGATACTCCTAAGGATGATATGTTAGCTCTTGGCAAGAGAACTAATTACATAGAAAGTCTTTCCTTTGGACACTTAATTAAATATGGATATTTCGAGAAATATTGGGAAAAGAGAAATATATTAATTTTAAGAGACTAAACCATCAAAGTGCCTGAAAGCAGGCGCAGGGCCCGGGGGTTCGATCCCCAGGCCTGCTGTGTCAGCCCTGCTCCCAGGGCACACTGAGAGGGCAACTGAGACTGAGCGTGGTGGCACACACCTATAATCCCAGCTCTTGGGAGGCTGTAAACAGGCGGATCACTATGAGTCTGATCTAGTAGTGAGACCCTGCACTCCCTGTAGACCCTTCCCTAAAATAAATAAATAAATAATAATAATAATAAAAAGACTAAAACCTTGCTGGATCCATCAACATCAAAAGAAATATGTGGCTGCCACTTAGTATACTGCTACCTAATGCTTTATGTTTTATGTTTGTAATTTTTTATTTAAGTATTTACTTGGTAGAGGGTCTCGCTACACAGTTCAGATTCACAGCCACCTCCCTGTCTTAGCCCCCAGCACTGGGATTACAAGCATACACCACCACACCTGCTTTTGGTGGCCAGCTATGTGTGCCTGGGGTTCCGGGGCTGGCATGGCATGTGGTACCAGGAATCGAACTCAGGTCCTCATGCTTGCCAGTCAGGCGCTTACACTGTAGAGCTATCTCCACAGCCCTGCTACATAATTCTTACACCAACAGAATGCTAAAAAATTTTATCAGGAATTTATTTTCAAAATATCTGACATATTGGAATCAAGCTGATAGACTAATGAAGCAAAGAATCCCTAAATAAATCCACACATCTGCAGCTTAATGATCTTGATCTCAAACAGCAAATTCACACATCGGAGAAAAGACAGTCTACCCGATAAATGGTGCTGAATAAAACCCTTACATTCAGAATGAAACTGAAGTCTTCTGGTTGTCTACAAGAGTCAACGCAAAATGGATCAAAGACATAAATGTAAGATCACAGTGTGAAATTACTATCAGAAAATATGAAAATACCTCAAGACACTGGGATAAGAAATATGTTTTTTTTTCTTTTGATTATAGCCCCAATGCATAGGCAATGAAAGCAGAAGTAGGAAAAGGAGATTATATTAAAGAAAGAAGCGCTGCACAGCAAAGGAAACAAGAAAAGGAAGAAACAGACTCCAGAAAAGGAGAAAATACTTGCAAATATATCATCTGACAAAGGGATAATGTTGAGAATACATACAAAGCTCTAAGGATTCAACAGCAAAAAATCCAAACAATGCAGTGCAAAAATGGATAAAGGATCTACATAGACATGTCTGCACAACAGGTGCACAAGTAGCCACCAACTTCATGAAGATATGCTCAATGTCGCTAATCCTCAAGGAACTATAAATCAGAGCCACAATGAGATAGTTTTGCACTGCAGTTAGAACGACTAGACTGAAAACAGAAAATAAGAACTGCTGACAAGGGCCCAATAAAGGCAAACTCACACACTGTTGTTGAAAATGTAAATGATATGGCCATCTTGGAAAACGAGAAAAGGTACAAAGCCTTCTCAAAAACCTAAAACTGCAGCCACCATACAATGTCGCTATCCCACGACTTGGTATATATTCAAACGAAATGAAATTAGCATATCAAAGAGATGCTTGAACTCTATTTTTCATCACAGCACTATTCAGAATAAGCAAGATATAGAATCAACCTAAGTGTTTGACAAGAGGTCTATGCATGAGTGTTGTATAATGAACAAGGGAATATCATTTAGCTGTAGAAGAGGACAGCTTGCCATTGATGGCCACATGGACGGAACTGGAGGACATTATGCTGGGTAAAATAAGCCTTTGGTGGAAACTAAAAAAGCTGATTTTGCAGGGGTAGAGAGCAAGGCCGGGTGTAGCATCACATGAGTGATACAGCGCGTGTCGAGCATGTGCAGGCCCTGACGTTAATCCCCACATGGCAGAAAAGAGAGGATTAGGTAGAGCAAGAGGAAGAGGAAAAGAGCAGAGCACTCATCACTAACAGCTAGAGAATGTGATAGGGACGGGGACAGAGAAAGATTTGATCACAGGTACCAAAACACAGATAAAGAAAGGTGTGCCAGAGGCATTCAGAGCAGTAGAGTAACTATAATCTACAACAATTACGCATTTTATAGAGAGCTGGAAAAGAAGGCTTAATTTCTTAAGACAAAGAAATTATTGTTTACAGAGATGGATATGTTAATTACCTACTTGATCATACTACTACTTAGATATCAAACTATCACACTTTCCTAATAAATACATGTAATTGTGTCATTGTTTAATTCAAACAAATGTATACTACATACTATTTTTATCTATAAAATATGATCATGAGACAACTGTTTATAAAAATATGCCATATTAAGAAATCAAACAATTACAAAGCAAGTAGACAAAGCATAACTCAGTGCATGTTATGGTTTGTGTCTAGGTGTCCCCCCAAAGCCTCATGCAGTCATGGGGCAGCTTCTAGAGTGTCTGATTAATTTATGATCGAATGTGGGGATTATGGGTGTAAGGGTTACACCAGCCCCAAGGTGAGTAATCTGCACACAATACAGGAAGGGAGAGAGGCTTGCTAGCTAATGCAGCCACTGCCCCTCCCTTTGCTCTTTGCTGTTTTGCACCACCATGAACGGCTGCCTTCTGCCATGTGTCACTCTGCCTTGGAGCCAGCCGAGTACGGACTGAAACCTCCACTAATCATGAGCTAAATAAACCTTTCCTTCCTTAATGTTGGGTGTTGAGTATTTTGTCTCAGCAATGAGAGAAAAGCAACTGAGACAGTGATCTTGGGAAATGTAGGTCATCTTGCTGTACCTCATGTGTGAGACAGGAATAACAAGAGGCTATGGTGAGGAAAAAATGAGAAAAAGGTTGTGAGCTTCTAGCACAGGCTCTGAAACCCAGTAAGTGACCAGCATACGTGAGCTGCAGATATTATTAACAATGTTCATAGTCTGGGGTGATAGCTTGGGAATCTAAGCATCTGCCTGGTAAGCACAAGGACCTGGGTTCAATCCCCAGTACTGCATGCTAGTGCTGGCCTCAGAACCCCAGGCGCACTGTGCCAGTCACCAAATCCAGGCATGGTGGTGCATGGGGGTAATCCCAGCACTGGTATAGCTGAGACAGAAGGATCTCTATGAGTCTGAGTCGTGTAGCAAGACCCTGTATCAAATAAATAATTGTAAAAAAAAAAAAAAAAAACCAATGTTTATAACATCCCACTGATGCTGCAAGATTTTCAAAAGAGGAAATACAAGCTCTGACTTGGGTTTGAAATGTACGCCGTTGCCTTACCATTGTGGGCAGACCGTAGGGGACAAGAATAGAAGCAGAAGAGCCATCCTGTCGACTAGTGCAATAACTACCAGGAAGTGAATAGAGGGAGTGCTGGGAAGGGTTGGGTGTGGAAAGAGATCACAAGGGAGGATTTTACTGCCTGCATTCGACATTTGCAAGAAAAGGTCAAGATATTCAAAACTGAATTTTCTTATGGGTGCTGCTACCGTCTGAATGTATTCCCAAAATTCTTGTTTTTATGCTTAATCACTAATTGCTAATCAATAATACTAAGAGACGGGGGCATCTAGAAGGTGATTATGTCACAAGGGCTATGTCTTTAAAATTGGCATTGCTGTTGGGTGTACAGCTCCATGACAGGACTGGTCTAGTTCGTCTGAGGTCCTGGACTCCAGCCCTAGTATTCAAGAAGAAAAAGGAAAGAAAAGAAGAATGTCCTCCCCCAGAGCCAGAGTTCTCATCCCTGGAGCCCCACACACAACACACATGACTCACACTCTCAGGGGCTGGAGTCCGGGGCTAGCTGGCTGCAGGACACCATATCAGGACAAGAGAAGAGCATCAGAATGAAGACGCTCAATCCAGGACAGCCAGAAGCAGGGCAAGGAGACAGTCCCAGAGTACAGGAGCCAGGAATCAGACGCAGACTCGGCGGCTGCACCTCCATGACCCCTTGACACACTCAGAAGTGTCCTCTGCTGACTCCACGGGTGATCCCAAAGCCAAGCAAGTTGGCACAGTTAAGTGTAACTACCACAGAACAGTTTTCAAGATCTTCTAGAAGAGGGTGAAGCCTGATGCCTTCTTCCCTTCTATTCCTCCTGCCATGTGAAGACAGTGAGTCCCTTCCAGAAGATTCCAAGACACAACTCCACCTTGGAGATGGACAGTAGCTCTCACCTGACCCTGCATCCGCTGGTGTCTCAATCCTAGACTTTCCAGTCCTCAGAATACATGCTTATGATTTATGAATTACTCAATCTGTGGGGCTTTTTTTGTTGTTGTTAAGGTAGGAATGAACTAAACAGAAAGATTATTTTTCTTTTTCCTGCAGAATTTCAGTGTTTTTAGGATTTGGAGGATGGAGTTTGGAGTGTTCAGATATTTGGATGGTGGAATACACAAGGGTAGGTTTGGCCTAAGGAGATGAGGATAACCAGGAATTCAGGTCTGCACACATTCAGGTAGAGATGCCCATCAGACATCTCTGGAGGTGTGGAAGAAATACCTGGAAAAATAAGGAGAGAGGCCCAAGCGGAGATTTAAAATTGGAGTTGCTATTGATCAAATTATGTTACATGGAAGGAAACTCAAATAGGCGGGACCCAATGGGAGGAGGCAGTTCCAAACGAACACTGAGCCATATGGTAAGCTATTTATTCCCTGAGATTATGGTTTAGTCCTTAAATTACTTGTAATGATGGCTAAGCTGCATGTAACTCACTTTTCCAGATATTGTTAGATTCATTGAGAAGTCTTATACTCTTTTTCTGTGTGTGCATCATATACTCTCTGAAGTCACAGACTAGAATGAAAACGTCACAGCTCACAGAGCTATCGCAACATCTACTTGGGTGAGAGTACACATAGCTACATGCTGTAGTAACAGCATACGTTCATTCACTAGACTGAAAAGACAAAGCCCTGCACCTAATGGAGCCCCCTAGAGGACACAGCATTTTGAGGGAGAAATTCCCAGGTGTTCCACTGAACATCCTCCTAAGGTGCTGGGCTGCCCAGAGATGGAGCCAGTCCATCTCTGGGGTGACTTTCCAGACAGATCTAATGAAGTCAAGGAACTCACAGATTCAGACAACTGAATGGGAAAGCACGCACGGGAAAGAAGGGGCACACAGGGAATGACACTTCTGCATTGGCTGGAGTCTCCACTTCTAGCTACCACATCTGTGTTGTATATGCTGATGGATAGATGGATGGATGGATGGATGGATGGATGGATGGATGGATGGATGGGTGGGTGGATGGATGGGAGGAAGGAAGGAAGGAAGGATAACTGGGTGGGTGGATGGATGGATGGATGGACAGATGAGAGGAAGGAAGGAAGGAAGGATCGATCACTGGGTGGATGGATGGATGAATGGATGGATTGCTGGACAGATGGATGGACAGACAGATGGACAGATGTTGCAGCACTAGGGGTTGAAACTAGGGCCTTCAAACTGATCTGCATCCCCAGCCCTTCTTATTTGTTCTTTTTTTTGGCAGAACCGGGGATTGAACTCGGCCCCTTGCGCTTGCCAGGGAAGCACTTATTCCACTGAGCCATCTCCCCGGCTCCCCCTTCTTATTTGTTCTAACAGAGTCTTCTCACAAGGTTGACAAAGCAGAACTGAACTTGTGCACTTCCGGTCTCAGCATCCCAGAGTTGTAGGGTTGCAGGCGCATGCCACCACACTCAGCTTCTATGCCTACTTTCAAATTTCACTGTTTTTAAATCATCACAGTTACATAAATGACCATGTAAATTACCAAAAGCAAATAAATCTGAACTGCAGAACAAATCCACTTTACTTTCAAAGGATACTACTTGGGTGCTTATTCTTTCAAGAAGGACATTTTAAAAGGTAGACCAATCCCATCTGTTTTTAAGCATAAAGCGAAAGGATGTCAGGAAAGCCTGCCACGCACCCTGCTTCCTGGTCTGACACAGTCAGAACACAAAAATCAGCTAAATACCTGGAAATCTAAATTGTAGACTAAAATAAAAACACTATTAGAGGTTTGGCTGTCCTTCAAATCTCACTGTGGCCTGAGTGCATGAGGTTCTGAGGACCTTCCCCAAAAACTAGAGTGACAGAAGTCACCAAATAATATCCACTAATCTAAATTTGGGAGCATCAAAGATAAACTAATGTGCCTTAAAAGGTTGCGTTAAAGTCTCTTACAAAACCGTAAGGCTATTCACGGGTGGTAAGTGTAAAAGCTGTACCGTAATATCCCTTGCAAACAAGCCATGCGAAGGCTTGCACATGTGGAAAAGAATCACCATAGTCTTGGCACATGCTTCAGTTCGAGAAAATGTCCTGAGCACCCAGGACTACTTTAGGGAGGGGAACAAGAGCAGGTTTCTTCCCTTAGGCGGGAACAGCCATGAAGCAAACTTCACAATTCTCACAAGTAAAATAAATAACCTCTTTCAGTCTGAGAAAGCACGCTGTGATACTTAAATCTAGTTCATTGAGAAGGGCCCATTTATTAACTCGATAAGGTAATCAGGGGATTGAGTTGGAGAGAGGATAAGCAAAAATTACAAGTGGCTTTCTTAAATATTAAATATTGAACATCAGAACCACATTTCTAAAACTTTTCTAAATTAAAAAACAGAACAATAACTTGATTACTTATATCTGAGTAGCAGCTAAGACAAATTTACAGAATGGATTTTAGAAACCAGGGTAGCGTCGGGGATTTAGCTCAGTGGAGCAGTGCCTGCCTGCCAAGCGTGAGGTCCTAAGTTCAATGCCTGGTACCCAAGAAGAAAATCGGGATATTCTCCTAGCCAAAATGTAATGTCAGGCTGGCCAGACACCTCAGAGGACTAAAGTGCCTGCTTAGGCACAGCACAGCGGCCGGGATTCGATCCCCAGCATGCAGTGCCAGGCCGTCCTCAGGGCAAGATGAAACAATGACAGACTGGGCGTGGTGGCGCGCCCTGTAATCCCAGCACTTAGGAGGCTGAAAACAGGAGAATCACTTTCAGTCTGATCTACATAGTGAGACCCTGTACACCCTGTAATAAATACAATTTAAAAATGTAATGTCATTCATAAAACTTGGTTGCAAGCCATTTGTTTTATGCCACTACGTACTAATATGGGGAAGCACCTAGTGACCAGGTCAGCTGCCTCCTCACTACAACAATGGGCAATGCCAGATGGAACGCATCCCAGGGCCAGGGGCTCACAGTACACCCACAGCTGCGTGCACAAAAAGCCACCACAGGGCACAGGTCTCAGGAAGCTAAGTCTGTGGGGTTCACTGGACTCATGGAGGAAGAATACTAAATCAACTTTTTATTAGGTGCAGTGGAAAGAAAAGCAAGTCTAAAATTGGTCAGCTGGCAGGCGCTTGTTTAGGGTTACTTGTGTAAGAAGTTTTATTGCAATTAAACGTGCTTCAATATTAAAAAGATGGAACTGATGAATAGACGACATGATAGCAGCAACTGAACGACTGCTTGACCAGAGATTTCTGTCCCCTAAGTAGGGAACTGAGCCTCATAAAAATAAAGCTATGTTTCCAACCTGTCTGTCACTCCTAAAGAAGCACCAGGTTGAGATGCATTTGAGGACTGAACCCACGGAGCAAATATACAATGTCTAAACTCCTGTTGCTTGGAACAGCAGGCATCTTTTTCAAGTAATGACGAAGCCTTTCTGAAGTTCCTGGGACCACCAGTTCATGTCTCTATACTGTCTCATGCAGTCCTACATGCCCCAAGAAATGCGTGAGGCCAGGTCAAGCAGAGCAGATGCATGAAGGAATTTGCATAGATGTTACGGTGGCTTACGAAGTTCAGAAGACACCAGTGATACAGAAAGGAAGTGGGATCACCCAAGCTCCGCCTGCCAAAAACCACAGGGCAATGTGAAAATTCAACATGCAGCCTTGTGTTCTCTACACATGGAATGTTTTTAAATATTTGTATTTCAGAAGATGCACACACAATTCTCTCCTTTTCATTCATCCCGGTTCATTATCATTTATGGGTAGGCAACTACCATAGGGCCCAAGCCAGCTTCCCCAAATCCCATTTGTCTTCATTCCAGAATAAACTACAAAGCACTGTCATATCCGTCTCTTAAATTGCTGCTGCAAGAATGTCATTTCAGTCCCCAGAACCCAGTCATAGCTCTTCATGACATACTGAATCAATCAGAAGGGATCTGTCACAGAGGCTAGCACAGGACATAACTGCACTACCCCGTCTCCTACCACTCCGCCGCTCTTATGTCCCCTTCTTTTCTTTTAAGAGGATGACAATTCTTGGATAGGAGAGCACACCACACTTGTCTGCTTACCTCTGTTCACGCTCTGGGCTGTTCCAACTGCCTCGGTCATGGATCATTCCGACCCTATGCCTCTCGCTCTTTCTCCTCACATCTCACCTCACTGTCATGATCACACACACCCTCTGCCTCTCCATGTTCCTTTGGAAATGTCTCACGGTGAGCAACAGGCCCTCTTTTGTGTCATGGTTTCTTCTATAATTGTCTCTTTATGTTTATGCTTATTTTTATTTTTATTGTGGAACCAGGGATTGAACTCAGGACCCTGTGCTTGCCAGGCAAGTGCTTATTCTATTGAGCTATCTCCCCAGACCCCTCTTTACATTTAAAGATTGTAAGTTTGTACCTTGTAAAATGTAACACATTGCTGGGGCTGGCCAGATAGCTCAGCAGACTGAAGTGCCTGCTTAGGCAGATGCAGGGGCCAGGGTCTGATCCCCAGTGTACCATGCCAGCCCCACCCCTGGGGCACGCCGAGACTGTGACTGAACTGGGCATGGTGGCACATACCTGTAATCCCAGCTCTTGGTAGGCTGAAAACAGGAGGATCACTATAAGTCTGATCTATGTAGTGAGACCCCACAGACTCTGTACTAAATACATAAAAAAATAAGTAACACATTGCTCATAAATGGACAGGTAGCACATATATGTGATTTGAACTGAAAGTGGCAATATCTGAAGTCTCCCTTGGTGTCTGGGCTTTGTGTTTTAAAGTCTGTAGGTGTCTCATCTTGAGGGCCTCTGCCCATTGGCTTTGGTTTTATTTACACACAACCACAAACATCTAGAATTTTCTTTGCCTTAGAAGAAAGAAACACTTGGCTAGTATATATACCAACACAAAAAGGTACGCGTTGTTTCGTGGAAATATGTCTGGTCTACTAGGAGTTGTGTGGGAAATTACAGAACTAAACATTTATAAACATTCAAGCACACATAATTAGTACTTAGGTAAAAGTGTACTTTTTCATTTTTCATTGAACTAATGCTGCCATATCTTTGCTTTTAAGAAATTAATGGTGGCCAGGGAGATAGGCCAGCAGCACAGCGCCTGCCTGGCAAGCATAAGGTCCTGAGTTCAATTCCCAGTACATACACACAGAAAAAACTTAAAAGGTTTTATAAGAAAATAAGGGTCAAAGTGAAAATTTTAAATATTAACTGTTACCTTAAAAAACCTAATAGAAATTAGTAGTACAACCATCTTAGCTAGCTTGTGAGTATACTTACGTGGTTTCTCCTTCCTTTTTTCCTTATGTTTTCTCTTTTCCCTCATCTCAATTGTTTATTCCTTGTTGTGTTTTTTCCTCTGTAAAATAAAAAAGAATGATTCTGCACAACAATAAGTATATTGTATAATTATTTTTGTGTGTAACTGATAGACATTAGGCAAGAATAAGTCGTGGATCTTTCTCTTAGCTTTCTAGCTAAAAAATGATCCCCAACTCTGAAAAGCACATTCTAACCCTGTAAAAACGATTTTTCTGAACGTCTCTACCTATGGCAAATCACCTTCTCTCCTAGTGTGCTCTCAGCCTTTCCTAGACTCCATTCATAGCCACCAACAGGGGCTCCCTGCCCGGCACCCTGTCCCTGCCTCACTCTCCCTCCAAAGGCCGATCATATGTTACTTCCTTTCCTTCTAAGCTTCCCACCTCTGCCTGGCGTCAAGCACAGGGTTGGCTCCCTATAAAAATCGCTTGAAAACCGAAGTCAACAGCAACACTGAAGCCAATCTCAATCCAGGAGACGCCCTGGCGTATCTTCCCTGCGATGACCATCGTTTCAAATTCACTGTGTCCCAAACACAAGCACTGCCTCTGCTCCCCTGAAAGGTCCCAGCTCCCTCGCCCTTCGCCCCAGTTTTCTTCTATTCCTATGAAGGATGAGGTCATTTCTTTTTACTTCCTGTTTTGTGCTCTTTAAATGTTAATTATTCCCATTATCCCGTCCCTAGAGCCTTATTCTGAGCTCTTTTACATCATGCACACAATCACAGCATCAAGTATTCACTCAGCGTCTGTCCGCGGCAGGCCCTGGTGCAGCGCTGTGTGTGCTGCCTTAACTGACCTTCAGCCTAGCGCAATAAGAAGATGCCACTCTTGTTTACACCGTGCAAAGCAGAAAAGAGGATTTCTTTCAAAGATTTACTGAGTATAACGACATACAAAGCTATCTGATATCCATGTTTTTATGTCTCCATCACAAAATTAAGTATTTAATATATAAAATTAAATTTTTTCTTGGAATAATTTTCTTTAATGAATATTTAGAAACAGTTGTATTGAAAAAATGCTATGATAATATTACTTTACTTGATAAGTGAATATCCTCAGCAAGATAATTTTCTGTTTGACTTGCTGGTGTGCTCTAAGAACTTTCATATCCACATTCAGCAAGATAAACTGTTGTTTACATTTTTTGCGCTCACCAAATTGCAAGAATATTATTCAGAGACTGAGTTGAGTGCAGAAATTTCAAATAACTATTTTTAATAAGCAATCTGCATGGCCACAACTATAGAGTAATTCAGTTGATAAAAATCACCACACAAATTTTAAAAGGGCATTACTGAAGCTTCCTCGTTTGGGGACCATCTTTTATCCGTTAATTCAGTTGATAAAAATCACCACACAAATTTTAAAAGGGCATTACTGAAGCTTCCTCATTTGGGGACCATCTTTTATCCGTTCTTCTCTGAGTTGTAATAAAAGATAACTTGTATCTATAGAATAAGCTTCACAATTAGAAATGAAGATACAATTACAAATGTACCTGATGATGACAATCTGCTCCAATAAAGGCAGATGCTTCTTGCACAAGATGAAGCCCAGGAAAGAGAAACCGAGTCAGCGCCCCCAGGACATGCAGCACCTGGGCTGTTCCACCAGCCCCAACAAGGCACCTGGTTATGGAGCACGGCGCGAAGGCTGCGCAACGTGGAAGAGGCAGGACAAGTGGCAGTTACAGCATGCTGTCCTGAAACGTCAAGGGGCGTGTCTTGTCTTGTTTTAAATACAGCCACACTGGTGAGATAAGCAAACTGCAGCAAGCAATGGTTACTGATTTATTTTTTAATTTACTTACTTCGTAATGGGTCTTGCTGCACACTACCCGCTATGCAGCTCGGACTCATCAGGATCCTCCTGTCTCAGCCGCCCCAGCCCTGGGATTATAGGCGTGCACCACGCCTGGTTTTGGTGGCCTGCTCGGCATGCAGTGCCAGGGACTGAACTTGGGTCCTTGCACTTGTCAGGCAAGTGCTTAGACTGCCAAGCTATCTTCCCAGCCTGGTTGCTCTGATTCTTATAACCTACAATTGTCTGTGAATATGTAGTACTAAGTGAAGTCATCCAGAGTGTTGTGAACAGCACTATAACAAAGGAAGTTATAACGTACTAGACATTTCATCAGCTCCTCAGTACAGACCAAAGACGTAGCTCTAGGGGCCCTCTTCTACAGAGGAGGAGACCGAGATCTAAGTCTCTGTGTTGAAAATCACACTCGGAACTGAAATGAGCCCTTGATTTCTGATTAGGATTCCGAATTCTTTCCTCTCTGGCACATCATCTCTCTTCAAGGTTAAACAGAATAAAGGTGCACAGCACCTTTGTCGTTGACAAATGTACCTGTCACCATCCCAAAGCCAGATTCCAACCAGGATGCGGGAGGAGCGGTGTGACGAAGACCAGGGAGAGCTAAGGATCCAGGAATAGGGGAGAAAAGGTGAGGAACAGAAGGGGACAGGGCTGCGCCCAGCCCCACCCAGCTCATTGGAGAAGCTTCACTCCGAGCTGTTTTGGCTTTGCAGTGATGGAGTAGAAGAGAGGGAGAGGAGAGGAGGGAAAAGGAAGAGAAGGAAGGGAACACTGAGGGGAAGAGGAGAGGACAGCGTGCCTCAAAGTCAGAGAGAATGATTCAGAGGAATTAATATCCCACTCTTCTAAGGAAGCACATAATTAAAACTTCTTCATCTTCTGAAACATCTGACTAAAAAAGACACCAGGCTAGAAAGTCTCTTTCTCTCACTTTTTTTTTCTTGTGCTTCAGTCTCAAGCAGTTTTAAAGTTGCCTGCACATTACAGAACACTTTGCTAGATCTCCTTTTAATGTTCCAGGGAATATCTGGAGTGTTTCTTAATTTATATATGGGATGAGATTGCTCATACATTGGTCTTCCAAAAAAGATGTGTGTTCCCAAGTGCATGAGCTGAGACGGGAGGAGGGGGCAACTAAAAGAGATGGATGATGTTAATAAAAGCCTATTTCTTACACGATCCATCTGCATCAAAAAAGAGAACTGCCATTCATGAATAAAACAGAATCTGAATTTTACATCCACACTATAAGGTTTCCTATGGAATGTAAGATTTTAAAAATGTTATTGTGTTATAAAAGTTAATGGAAATTTCTTCTTCCCCTCAAAAATAAACTCGAATGCCACAGTCATTTCCTAAAAATTCCAGCGGTCTGCCCGCTCGCCTTGTACCTTCACAGCTATTTTATTCTTTCTCCACTGCTGGTTTAAAGGTGTACGCTTTGGTATGTAAGGCAATGCGAAAGCTTTTGACAGAAATATAGCATTTCCAGTAGTCTAACCAGTTTATTTTCATACAATCCTGACATATATTGCAAACTTAGTGTTTTAATTAGGAACCTTTCATATTACTCAAAAACTTACTCTAGTGAAAAAAGCTGACTTCTAAATCAAGCGAGAGTTTCATCCAACAATTTAACAAGGATACTAGTGTATACATGAATAGAAAATTTGGGGAGGGCCAGGAATTGGAGGAAATGATTTCTAATTTATAGTAAAGTCCAAGAGTATTTCTAATAAAAATATTTTTACATTCTACCACACCCAATGCATTGCAGTTTTCCTCTCCTGTGTTGTTTTTTCCACCAAAGCAGTCATAGCCCAAGTGTGTTTCTTTCCAAACACAGAATAACTAACCACCCATCCACTCACCTATTCTTTCTCCCATTCATCCAGCTCAACTAGAAGATCACTCATGTTGAACCTCCCAAGGGCCTGGCCCAAGGTCAGGTAATAAGGAAACAAGATGACTGGAAGGTACCTTAGAAAAGAGAATCAAAGAAAACATCAGCAAAGTAAAAGAGACCCGCTGCACCTGGGTAGGCAGAACTCACACTCTCAGAATGGCCGTATATTCCAAAACGGATTATATAAATGGAATGCACTACCAATCAAAATACCAACTGCATCCCTTATAGAATTAGAGGGAAAAAAAATTATATGCAATCAGAAGAGATCCAGAACAGCAACAGCAATCATGAATATTCCTCCTCTTGAGGACTTAACAAAGACTAAAAGATAATCAGGTAATCAGAGTACAATGAGGGCACAGATGCTTTAAATATATGAGCAAAAGACAGGGGAATGGGACCCCAAGTACTCAGAAACCGCAGCTCTCTCTGCACCTCCCCACGGAAGGCGCAAGGATTCTCTGATGGGCTGACAAAGTGTCCTTCCCTTCTCTGGCTGCTGTCCCTACCCTTCCTCTTGCCCTCGGGCAGGCTGCCCACTGTCTCCCCCACACTCTGTGGGGTCACGGACTTCCATCTCTGAGGTGACAACACACTGTGTTCCGTCCTGAGGCTTCTCTCCTAGGACCAAAACTCTCTGACAGCGAGGACTAGCTCTCTCAATTCCTCATCACAAAAGCTCACCATTTGAATGTAGGATAGATGAAAACAAAGAAGAACATACCGTACATACATGGGTTCTGCATGTGTGGATTCAATGGACCACAAATTGAAAATATCAGAAACAAAATGGCATGGGCATGGAGTACGTACAGACTTCGTTCTTGTCAATCCTCTTTAAACAATTCTGTACAAGAATTTTCTTAACATTTACATAGTATTGGGTATTAATATAAGAGAACTATACCGCCCAGTCTGCTAGAAGTCAGCTCAGCAGGGATCTCGTCCCCTTAAAGTGCAGAATAAATCCCAAAGGACAAAGGAGGTTAAGAGTAGAAAAGGGTTTAGGGAGAAGAAGACTAGCTCCTGAGAGCCAGGAGGGCTCCCAAGACAGGGTAATTTATACAGCAAGGTCATGATGTGAACACAACGTGAGCCAAACTACTGTCAACCCACAGGATGGCAAGTGTAATCACTTAGGTAACGTTGGTCCAATAGGAAAGCAGAACACAGAGCAAGGTCTAGGGCTGACATCACTCATCTTGGCTTGTCTATGGTTTGTAAGACAGGAACGTTTTAGGAAAGGACAAGTCCACACGCCCTGGTCACCCATCCCGGTGTCGGATGTGTATCTGGACTTAATGGACTGGGTGGGACGAATTGTGGTTTAGTCTCAAGTTCTGCTTATCCCTTAGGGAAGTGTGGCAGTCTGCCTGCTGGGACCTGATCGTGAGGTCTGGCCTTTAACAGAAGTGATTCCAGGCCCAATTCTGATGTCTTTATTTTTCATGGACTTCAGTGAGAGCCAGTCCCTCGCTGAGTGCATGTTCATTTCTAACTTAGCTGCCTACAATTATGAGCAATTTAAAGACAATTTAAAGTACCTACGGAGATGTAGGTAGATTCTACACAAATACCCTGGGGCTGGCACGTCTGTGGCTTCTGGTGTCCATGGGGCTCCTACAAGTGGAAGCTACGAGGCACAGCACATCCCTTAGCCAGAGCTGTCACCTGGGGTACAGCCACTCGGGGCATGTCACTGTAGGAGATTCTTCCAAGAGACAACTGGGAGGACAAATAAACAAGACTTTCTTTCAATGTGTGGCCCCGCACTGTCCTCTACACCCACTTCTATAACCACCTCCCCAACTTCTACTACCAGGAAAGATTCTTCTTTCTTTCCTTCTACAAAGCTAAGAATTTAAAATATTTCCTCTTTTAAATGGATGTGTCTTAGAAGGCAAAAGCCACTTATTCACTCTTCCAGCAGAGAAAGACAATAAAGTGTCAATCTGTCTAAGCCAGTTGGAAAATATTCTGGAATTGCTGGTTGCTTCCCCTTGTTTCAGTACAATAAATGTAGACTGAATGTGTACATCAGCCAAGCATTGAAACATTCATTGCGAGGCCTTTGTACAAATTTAAAAATTTATGTTATCATTATTAGTGGTAGCATTAATTCACTTGGTGAGGAAGTTGTTTAAAATGTGCCATGGCCAGACAGATCCTATTCACATTGGCTATTTCAAAAGTTATGTATAACTATTTTTTATACTTTAATGAGCCACCCAGGTTAGGAAAACAATGGTTAGGGTAAGTCATTTTAAAAACGATTACTATTCAAATGATCTAATGCAAATTACATTACAAGAAAGAAGGAAGAAAAAAAAAACAGTTTCTAGCTCACGTACGTGTACTCTTATTTGCTCAGGCTAATTATGATGTAAATACATAAACAATATCTTACAAGAATGGAGACTGGAGTTTAGTGACAAAAATATTAAGCATTTGAATCATGAACAAAAATGTACAACAAAAAAAGCACATGCATAAGAGATGGTGTTAAGTATATTTGGATGCATTAGTGTCCTTGTCCACTATTCAAGGACCTAGGCTTCTGGGATTTCATGTCTGTCTGCCACCTGGCAAAAGACAATGTGTGAAGTTCATATTATTCGCAACCTTTCCTTAAAAAAGAAAAATCACCCAAGTCATATTTAATATTGGTGATGGGGCTTCAATGCCTGGAATTGCGTCCGAGTTTCCTTTCCATGTGAAATGCTTCAGCCTACTGACAGCGTTCTAGACTGCACGTCACGTGACAGCACTGGTGGAAGGATTTTTCTACACACCATAGCTTCATCCAGAAGAAGCCTTATCATAGAACTAGTACAGAAGGGGCACATTCTCTATATCTTGGTCATTTGTCCTCCAAGACGAAGGGAGTTGGCAACATGTCTAAGTCGGTGAGTTTCTGCATCCTTGAGCTACACCGCCTTTGCTTGTCCTGCGGCTCCCGTCTCTAGAGCTTTGGGGACATTCACGAGACCACTCTTTGCCTGTCTCCAGTGGAGGACCTGGCAGCTTATATGCAAGGCAATGTGTCCACCCATGAGGTTCCTTGCCAGGGCTCTCCAATCCCAGGGCCCAGGAACCAGGAATCCTGTGACCCTCTGCCTATGTGCACGCCTATGCAAAAGTTTGCTCCATGATACAGCTCACACTTTGCTTTGCTTTCTCATGTTCTGAAGGGGGCTGTGGCCCCAAGGCATTGGGGAAATTTAGGCTTCGCACGAATGGCACCGGCCGGAGATTCCTAGCGCACGTACCGCTCTTCTCCCGGTGCCTCTCAGCGGCACAGGTCCTGGCAGCAGGATGGGCTCGGTGCTGAGCACGGCCATCTGCAGACTGCCTGTGTTGTTAGCAAGGAAGAGATACTGCAGGCTTCCACAAAGCTGGCTGGCTCGGCTGATGGATACAATTCACTGTGTAGTAAAACTGGGCTCTGAGAAGTACAACTGGGTCCTCAGGGTCCTCATCTGCTTAGGGAGGTGCAACGAGTAAAATCACTCCTGCTTCTCTGAGATTGCTTCCGCAGAAACACACCTCAACAAAACACTCCTAAACAAGCACACTTGATCTCCCCTCCCCACGTGTGTGCCCACTCTCTTACTCCAACACTTGTAAGTTATTTCAAACAAAGGTCTGAGGATAATAAAGTGAATTTCACCACTCTGCCCAGCACCTATTTTTCTATATTTCTTTCAGCTTGGATCACTTTCAAAACAAAACAATTAAAATATTCAGATACAGCTGGAACTAGTGAATATCCCTACTCAATCCCCCCCCCCCGATTTAAAAGCTGCCTTTATGTCTAGCAATTCTAAACATTAAAAAATAATACTTGTATAACGTGCCCACCAGTCTAAGCAGAATATGAGTATTAGATTCAATGTTTCTGAATAATGTATGGCTTATATCACACTACAGAATGGGTTTACACCTTTACTTTATTTATTTGAATTTATTTGGTACAGGGTCTTGCTATGCAGCTCGGACTTGTAGTGATCCTCCTGTCTCAGCCTCCCCAATGCCGGGATTGCAGGTGTGTGCCACCACACGCAGTTTTGGGGCGGGCATGGCATGCAGTACTAGGGATCAAACTCGGTCCTTGCACTTGCCACGCAGGCACTTAGGACTGCTGAGCTGTCTCTCCGGCCCTCACCTTTATTTTAGAGTTTCTTGTGTTAATATTGGCCCAAGCACATGAAGCCTACCCTCTTTGACCTGTGAGGAACTTTACTATATGACACTGCCAGGCAGCTACCTGTCATCCCTTTTCTAGACATTTTTCCTCTATAATAGATGTTACAAGGGACGTTAAGTGGGGCATCCTATCTGGATGATGGCCTGGGTGGACTATTGGCTCAGTAGAAAGAAACAATTCCTTATCCACGCCATTAATGTCTTTCAGTGTCAGAGGCTCAGACTGAAGCAGCTTAGTATCTGTGGTACCTAGTGCTATGTTTTAGATATTTATTAAATGTAATAACCATGGGTTTCTCTTCTCAGGTCTCTCTCTGTTGGTAGATCTGTCTCAACTTTTTTCTTTTTTGGGGGGGGTGGGATTGAGGATTGAAAGCAGGGCCTTTGCACGGAGCTATAATCCTTGCCCTCTTCAAAATTTGTATTGTTAGATGGGTTCTGGCTCAATCGCTAAATTCCCAGGCCAGGCAGAGCTGGCAATCCTCTCATCACAGTGTCCCATCCCAGAAGGTTGGCATGACAGGACTGGGCTGCCACGCCTGGCCCCTGCCTGAATTTGCCTAGAAGACGGTTCAAGTTCTCTGGGACTGGGTCTTGTTTCCATTCATTGAGCTGCCATGCACCATTCTGTACAAGCTGTAGGTTTTCAGCATTTGCTGAGTGACTAAGCAACCATAGTCCTGCCCTTCTGGCTGCAGAAAGAGTTCTGCGGCTCCTGCAGACACAGGCACGTGTACCTAAGTATTCTCATGGTTTGTACAACTACCCAAGACCCAAGGAGTGCATGTTGGTGCATCCTGTAATCCCAGCACTGGAGGGTGGGAGACTGAGGCAGGAGGATCATCGCAAGTTCGAGACCAGCTTGAGCTACAAAGTGAGCTCAAGGTCAGCCTGAACTGCACAGTGAGACCCTGTCTCAAAAAGACAAACAAACAAAAGAAGCTCCAGGGCCAAGCTATTCCCTGTGGCAGGGCCATATAATTTCTGTCCCTCTTTGTCTCTCACGTTCAGGCAGCTCTTCTTCTTCCCTGGTCTGCCCGGTTCTCCTCCTCCACCTGGCAGGTCCTTCCTCGCAGCATGACTTCTCTCCTTCCGCCCCACCTGCACCACACTCATACTCGCACTTACCTCCTAACTCCAGCTCCAGAGGGGAGAATCCTTCCTGCCGCAACTGCACTAACACCTGGCTCCCCAGCGTCACTTCTTTCATCCTGTGTCTTTACAAGTCACCTAGCTAAGGGCCAAGGACACTTTCTGGGAACTAATTTTCTAGCCTTGGCCAGACAGTACACATTTTCAGCTGTATGAATTATGGGTCACTGACATAAATTACCCACCTCTGACCAAGCACCACGGAAAGACTCTCAGACAAAGCAGAAATAGGTGTGTATGGTGGCACTGGGAAACGACTCAGGACAGTAACCAGACTTATTGTGGCTAACTGAAGCTGGATCAATATCTGCTTATGCTCATCCATGGAATTCTGGTGAGGGTTCAGTTTTTCGGAAAACACTCTTGACGGGACAATAGCTTATGTGGAGTCGAGGATTCTAACTTACTTTCAAAGTAGAACTAAAATGTACAAAGCAATAGACGTAGCTCAAGTCTTAGTGCTACAGCCATGGCTGCGAAGTGACCTGTCTTGTGGACAAGACACCGAGGCTGCATGCTTGTTTAGAGGCAGCAGGAGCGCTTCACAGGGCACTGATAGAGGAAGGGACCCCGAATCAGCCACAGTACACTTAATCTTAGCTCTAAGACAATCTCAGAGCCCTGCAGGTCTGGATTGGTTGACCAGAAGGCTTGATTAGGAAAGTGTTCCGTGGTTTCACCGAAGACTCGGCGTACAGATGCAATAGTAAACTATGTGGGCTATTCAATGCCCATATGCTTTTTCCCTAAACCACCATGGAATTGCAGGCACAAGATCAACAAGAACTTCAATCTGTTCTACTGGTGGGTAGCTGTCATATTTAGGGAAGCAAGTAAACCTTTGAGAAATTTCACTATTTTTGTTCTTAGAGGTATGCACATTTACAGTTTGTTCTTAAAATAAATTCACCATTTGTTACTAAAGTTATTCTTTACAAGGCTTGTTGATTTTTTCTTCAAATGAAGGGGTGTTTTCACACATTTTGATTATATATCTATGTATGTGTATGTGTGTGTGCCTGTGTGTGTTATACATACATATAAACATTTAAAATTCAGTACAGTGATGCAGTGAATAGCATGGTCAGAAATCTAATTATACAAAAGTCAGAATGATTTGAGATAACAGACTAAAAATGAACAAAGGGTGACCACTCGTGAGAGCCCGTAATACTAACACATCCCAGCTGCAGTCAGACATGGCCACATCTTACATAGCTTGGTCTCCATCCATGGCCATCTTAGCTTTAGCTTGCTTTCAGTCAGGGACACAGAACATCACAGAAAGTACCCGGGGGGGTGGTAGGTGGAGAGCAACCTTCCACATTCACTAGGGAGTGAAAGCCTTTCAAGTGAAAAGTTCCTTTTTATTCTGGCTTTTCTTTAAAAGAACTCCATGACACCAGTAAGGAAGGAGGGCTATACAAGAGTTAAAAAGGTTTTTTTGCTTTACCAAGTCATAAGTTCTTAATGGCAAGATTTCAAAACTAATTTTGGCCAGAAGGGGGTTTTTTGAATTTGGACACCCAAGCTAAGAGTCCCAGAAGCCCTGACTGGACCCATCTGGCCTATGTGGATCGAACCCAGGGCATCGCCACCATTTCTGCCATGAAGCAGGAGCAGGGTGCCCAGACCCCAGAATTCCACCCGAAGAGAACTGGCACAGTTGTAATTATATGCGACTTCATAGCTGCTATGGTGTCACTGATCACTCTTGCTTCCTACTTACGAAGCTTGTGTTCTGATCATCTGTGCTAATAAGAATGTATGCAAGCCCATTTGGCAGTCCTGAAACGCACTGAAGTCCCCAACTTCCTCAGTGCTGGGAGTTAGGGAGATAGTGGACGGCACAGATATCCTGAGCGCCCATGTTCTTAGTGCTACAATTAGCATTCATAAAATACGCCCATGTTCTTAGTGCTACAATTAGCATTCATAAAATACTTTTCATACTTCACGAAAAATTATGTAGAGCTACTTCTCCAAGAGTCAGAAGTCACGCAAATACAGCCTTTCCCAGCATTCTCCAGAAAATGCACATGGCTTACATAAGAATGGTAATGGTGGTGGTAAGAGTGACAGAGGAAAGGGACAGAGATGGAAAGGCATTGGTGATGGAGAGGAAAAAGCCATGTGCAACAGGAAGGAAACAAAAGCAGCATCTTTTCTCATTCTTAATGGGTTTTTTTTTGGGGGGGGGGGTTGGGGTTTTTTTTTTGGCAGAACTGGGGATTGAACTCAGGCCCTTGCGCTTGCCAAGGAAGCGCTTTCTACTGAGCCATCTTCTTGGCCCCTCTCATTCTTGATCTGCGGGGCTGTTCACCCAAGGCTGCTTTCATCTGTAGTAAAAGCAGATTGACTGATTTATTTTATTCCCTCCCAGAAACGTTCAACTGCTACACATCATATGTGATGCATATGACGTGTGGACCTATTAGGCACAGATTCCCTATTTCCAAACTTGCCTACTCGAATCTGATTGGTGACTCCTAAACTTGACGTAGTACTTTTGAGATCACTGATAGACCTGTGCAGAGAAACGAAACACACACATCTCCTTTTGTACTCGCCTCTGCGTTCTTACACATGAGACCACGGTGACTTCTTGGAAAAAGCGATGCAAAATATGCAAAATAAGCTTCACTCAGGCATGAGTTTCAGTTTTACTAGCTGTGAGTTCAATTTAGTAATTAATAATAAATATTAAATAATGTGTCTTTAGACAGAAACACCTAAGGTTTATAGGACTTTACCCTCTAGTTCCACTAATTGAGCTTTGGTAGTGACCTTATAGCACACCAATGCTCTGCGAGGCAGCATTCTAAGCTGAGCTATCTCCCCAGCCCTCCCTTAGATTACTTTAACACTGATTTGCTTCTTGATTTAATTAGCTGCTAATGATAGACCTTTGTGTAACTCCTGGTTATTTTAAATGACAAAAGGAAAAGCCTCGCAGAACGTTGATGTGCTTCTATTCCTGCAAACCACAAAGATCTCTGGGATTCTGAACCTGTGGAACAAATACTCAGCAGCCATGACTATTTCTAGAAGCCATCAAAATAGCGTAACAGACTGGTGTCCCTCTGCCGGCTATAGACTTGGCCTGTGAATGTAACGCGGCTGAAGAGCAGCACAGCCAAGCAGAGCACGGGGTCGAGTCCCTGGACTTTCTGAAGATAGCTAAATAACTGAAGACATAGCTAAATAACTGCAGAGCCTCTGTATGCTGTACATGGGGCGGGAAGAGTTCTGTCCATGTTCAAGGTTGTCCATGAAGAAGGCCCCATTCAAGAGCGCTGCAAGCAGTGGTGCCAGCTAAGTCCTCCTTAATGGAAAACTCAACCAACAGCCATGTGTCAAAGGCGCGAGAGGCCCTCTGTCTTCGTGTCTCACCCCCTCCCCCACTGCTGCCTCCTTGTGTTTTTAGCACAGGGCCATCTGCAGAGGCCACAGTGACCCCAAGAACACTGCAGGACAGCAAGTATTCAAAACCTAGGCGAGGAACAGAGGACTTAGAATTGTGCATAAAAGTAAGTAGGATACCTTCCCATCCTCTAGTTAACTACTCTGCTTCAAAATGTTCCTAGACAAAAAAGAAATCCCTCTACAGGATACTTCAGGGTACACAGGCAGTCGACGGAGAAAGTGGTCATTGACAAGCTCACAATTTTAAATAACCACCAACTCTCTTTATTCTTTTATAATTCATTCACAAAACCACTACTCGGCAAGTGGGAATATTAACAACAAAAAGAAGACGAGACACAGACCAGCACAGAAAGCAAATTCAAGTTCCTTTTAGTCATTCACACACAAGGAAGTCCTGTGTTTGCAGCACAGATGTACCACACCTGTCATGGAGCAAGGTGAGGATGTCCAGGAGACAGGGTCAGACCTGGCCACTTCTGCCCAGGTCTGTCTGGGATCACGCCCTTTGGAGAGATAGAGACGGAGATGGAGATGGACATAGAGACAGAGATAATAGAGATAGAGATAGAGACAGAGATAGCAATAGAGACAGAGATATATGGTATCAGACCTGTTAAACATGATGTGTTTAAATACAGGTATTCGGGCTCACTTGAACTTCTGGAAGAATGCATTTGTCTTGCTCTAATGAGTTTATCAAGTGTAATAAAACAGTGTCAGCACAGGCATATAGAGTGTGTGTGATCATTTTAGATCATGGCATGTTCACACCCACTTTTCACTACTACCAGATTGCTTGAATTCTGGAGCAATTTCCAAAAGAATTGTCTCATCTGAAAACAAACCTTAATGCCAAAAATTGCTCAAGTTCAGAGATCCTGTAAAGGATGACAGGCGTCTACTTGCCCCGACTTGATCTACTTACCTGTGAGAGCCACGTTGCTGCCCCTCCTCCAGATGTTTCTTACCATCTGACCAGGAGAAACATCAGAAGTTTCCTTCTTGGATGTTGTGGGACTGTCCTGCTTCAAGGTTGTATATGGTTAGATTTTTGGACTTATGTGTAAACATAAGAAGTATATAATTCTTTATGCCTATTTTTAAAATATATTCTAATTTTTAAATGTTTTTTCATCATATTCTGTAGGGACTTAAAGTTCAACATATCAATACTTGATGAAAAATACCTGTTCCATGTTATGCCTAAGATGTTTGATATTTAGACAGATAGTGAGGTTAAGCTTAACAGCCTATGTTGTATGGTCATAACAATAAGCTTCTCTTCTGGAGGGTTAACAACCTAAGTTTGCAGACCAAAATTAGAGAAAAAGGAGGGCCGCAAGGAAAGCCAACATTTTGGCCTTAGCCTTCCAAGGTCAATTAAGACTCAGGACGTATGAGAACTTGTACTGTAACGTCACATAACTTAGTAGTGTCCCAAATTTTCTGATCCAGGAGATTATGGGGTCAAAGAGGAAAGTGATCAATGATGTAGAGTGTGCCTAAGGAGAGTCACATGGAGAGAAAACATTCTCTCAGGCTTTCACAGAGAGCACATTGGCCAAGCAATGGCCGTGACTCATCCACATGGCTGACACTGACAAAGGTTTTACAATCTGAGATATAGGATCTCAGGATAAATCCTGAGGGGATTTCACTGACCTTCTCAGACCCAAAAGCTACAACTCTTGTTGTATAGGTCCTGCTTTACCTTGGTCTTAACCATCCAGCAGAAAAGTATAAAAATGAAGTATAAGAAGTAAAGCCATGCTGTTACGTTGAGCTGTAGGGGACTCAGGTCAACAATTTCTGACATTGCCAGTGAAGCAGAAGACCCAATATTATTATGGACTACTGGACTCTTTTAGAATATTCTGCTGAGTTAACACACCTATAATATTCAAATAACGGAACTAAACAAAAAAAGGGGATACAGATGAAGGTCCATTTTGTATCTGTGTATTCAAAATGGTTAGGATAGATATATAGTTAGTTCCATTCTCTTAATGAATAGAGGGATTTGTTCTAATGGTGTTTGTAAATAGGATATCAAGTCCGCATCTTGTACAGCAATTAACCACTAGGAAGAATGTATACAATGTGTTAATTATTGAAACTGTCCTACCAATTTGGTTTGAAACTGTCTCATTGCTATTTGTTTCTCAATAAAATTATGGGAAAAAATAAAGTATAATTTTAAAATATTTAAAAAAAGTTCCCTTCTTTACAAGAAAGAAAAACTATAGAAATGCATACTTCTGCTGGCTAGTGGGAGTTCCTACAAGGGACAGAATGTTCTTTGTTATTAGAGGAATTGAAAGGATACCAAAGTGCTTAGTAATAGAATGTCCTCCATATGACACTCAGATAAACGTGTTTGAAATGAAGGGCGAGTGGTAGTATTCCTTTTTAGAAGACTACAGATTACTTTCAGGAGAGGAATGCTAAGGATGGACCCAAACCTACAACTTAAGGTCTTCCTACACAAGCTGAACCAGCAATGGCTCCGATGGGTCACCCCGGCCTCACTACTTGGTTTCTGCAGCCTCACAGTTTCCCACATAAAGTAAGGCAGTGCTAACACAGGCGCTCAAAAGCCCTTCCAGTTCTACAGCCCTATTATTTCAAAACAGGGGCCTCTGGCAGTGTTTGCAAATGTAAACTATAAGGATGGGCTCTTGCTTGCCTGTCTTTGTATTCACAAAGAGATCTGAAGATATTTCCTGATTTCTGAGAAAAATTGCTCAAGTTCAGAGACCCTGTGAGCACAACAGGAAGTTCTTGCTCTCTGATCTCAGCACCGGACAGAATGCTGCCACCAAGTGTTCTACCAAGTCATTTAGTCGCTGGATGTATTTTTAGGTGAGCTTACGACCTTCTCCACCCTGGGAGAGCCAGCAGACTACGCTGGCGAGGGTGCGCAAAATTGTCTTCCAGCCTCTTGCCCCATTCTCTCCACAACATCAGGTGGTTGGCCTAGAGCGGCCCCTGATCTGCCCTCGGTGACACGTGTTGAGTGTGTCACTTCCAGGGTGTCTTCATTCTTTCTGCTGTGGCCAGTTGGGTTAAAGCTGCGGCAGCTTCTTCCAATGCACCCTACCTAACACGAACAGAAAGATTCTCAGATCCTCATGTCTGCCCCGCTGCCCAGTCTGCCAAAACTCCACCCGGGCATCTGCTACTCTCAGGACCCGATGCACTTGTCCCCAGGTACCACTGTGGCACAGGACGTCACGCTGCTGCCATCTTCAACACTCACTATTCAAACCTTTATCACAAATCTGTGTCTCATCTTTTGGGATCCCGTTCTTCTCACTCACTCTACCCTTTCACCTTACAGG
The DNA here is from genome assembly GCF_000260255.1 of Octodon degus. Lineage (NCBI taxonomy): Eukaryota > Metazoa > Chordata > Mammalia > Rodentia > Octodontidae > Octodon > Octodon degus. The sequence continues at coordinate 8,934,236 of NW_004524637.1, forward strand.
GCGGCCCTCCCCCGAGGCTCCCGTAGGTGGACAGACCTTGAACTGCCTGGAGACACGAAACCTTCAACGTTACTTTTCTTCCTTCCTAGCCTCCTCTTGCCCTTCTCTCTTCCCTCATTTGTCATCAGCTACACAACCCCCCCTTCTCCTTCCCCCCCCCCAATGCTGTTTCTGCCTCATCTCAAACTCTTTAGAACTGCTTTCGCCTTCCGAGCATCCCTTTTCCAGGCTGCAGAGCCACTTCCCCTCCGGACCTCTCCACTTGCCCAGGGGTTTGTTCCTCAACCTCTCTCCCGGAGCCCCCTTCACAGCTCCACAACTGCCACCTTCGGGGGACACAGCTCACCCCGCCAAGCACCCTTGGACATGCCGCCTGCAGCTCCGCACACCACCTACTTGCTGGCTTGTTTTAGTCCTTTTCTCCCCGGGGACACCATGTTTTCTTCCTGTGACACTGGATCCCCTAACAGATGGCACTGCAGATGCCTGCGACTATTTGAGGACTGAGTTTTCTTCTAGGTTCGGGCCTCTCCACCGCTATCCTGGCTGTCAACATTACCCCTCCTTTTCCATGCATTTCTTCCTTTTCCTTCTCTGCAATATTTTCATCCTGTTGTGAATTTTCTTTGCGACGGTCCTTTGCCTCTCTGTCTCCCTCCCTCGGATCTCTCCTTTCTTATCTCCTCTGTTCTCCCACACGCCAGCATTCCCTAAAGCTCCGACCTCATGTTCACTGACCAGCACTGTTTTGTCTCCTCAGCCATCACTTCTACACTGCTCACCGACAGCCCGCCAGTCTTCTCTCCCAGTGCCCCAGCGGGTCACATGTTCGCCCATGTCTCTTGTCTCTACCTAAAACAGAGTCAGGCAAATGCTACACGGTTACAACCACACTAGCTTGAAACCTTGGAAGATCTGACTCTTTGCCTGTGAGAATCTCACTGAGGGCTGAGATTCCAGCTTGCTCTTTAGAGTCCTTTCTATTCTTCCCTTTCAAATTCCAGATGTGGACACTCCAAGCCACACCTGTGCAGGCCACGTTGTTGCCCCTCCTCCAGATGTTTCTTACCAACCACTCACCAACCTCACACTAACCTCACACAGGCCCCAAGTATGAAAACACATGATACATTCACGCTAACAGATTTATGACATACACTGCAGTGTGCTTTGGAAATTTGCTGCAACCTGGACACAGAATTTGAGTCAACAAGTGTCATCGTGTACTCAGCTTTAAATCTTTGGGGCTGGTGAGATCGCTCAGCTGTCTAAATTGCCTGCTTAGGCACGTTTAGGCAAGGCACAGGGACAGCAGTTTGATTCCCGGCACCACATGCTGTGCCAGCCCTGGCCCCCCAAGGCATGCTAAGCTCGCCACACACACACACACACACACACACACACACAAATATTTAAACCTATGATATCCCACTGATGCCAACTGTGAATCATCATGTCTGCTGGATTAGAGAAATGTTACATGTTTTTGGCTAATGGGAGACACGTTCTTGACTCTTCTTGTTTATCTGGGCCACCGCAAGTAGGGCCACCGCAAGTAGGGTCACACAGAAACTCATCTTTTCTAGCCACTTCCTGCTCTGAAGCCTGGAATAAAGCTCGATAGCCATGAGCTCTAAGAAACAGTCCCAAGATACAGGACCCAACTAGGTAAGGAACAGTAATTTGTAAAACATTTTTCAAGGCCAGTTCTAGATGCAAAAATAATCTAAGACCACATAAGGGAATCTATCGTGCTAGTCTGTGAAAGTCGATTTCCACTGTCAGTGGAATGTCTGGGGCCACCGGACAGAAAGAAGGAATAAAGGGCTGCAGAACTCATGGTGGCACCAAATGAACCAAGGGCCAGATGTCAAGGACTCTAGTAGTGAAGATTCTAACCCACCCCATTCTATTCATCCACTGATGACTCCTGATTTAAAGGGGTATCCCTGACTTTCTTCCAGAAAAAACAAGTTAGGTGTCCACGTGAACATTCAAGCTGAGTAAAACTGCTGCCCAGAGCACAAGGTCATTTCTCCTACTTGAATAGGATGTTATGAATAAGAACAAAAGGCCCTTCCCTACAGGAGCCCATCTTGACAATTCTGGGCATCACCCCCCAAGTCATCTGCATTGCTCTTCAACTTCTGTGCCTTTTGCAGCTGATGGGGTAAACTGAATTGTTTTTGCTTTGTTTTCTTTCTATTTAGTACAGGGTCTGCAGAGTCTCACTGCATAGATCGGACTCATAGTGATTGTCCTGTTTTCAGCCCCCCAAGTGCTGGGATTACAGGCTCACACCACCACACCCAGTCTCAATCACCCTCTCAGGGCACTCTGGAGGCAGGGCTGGCATGGCATGCCAGGGATTGAACTCCGGTCCCTGAGCTCTGCCTAAGCATGCACTTTAGGTCCCTAGCCTGCCTAAGCAGGCTATCTGGCAGCCCCTCTTTTCCCATTCCTGGAGATAGAGGAGCACAAAGCAAGAAGTATATCCACAGTGTTCCACGGTCAAAGTCAAATATTAAATGAATGATCAAGTAAATTCTAGGTCTCTTAGATGGGCAGGTAATATTTTCCTCTCATATACAAGATTTTAGAAGTTAACTCTATTAAAAGCTTCAAGAGTACAGTGAACATATACAGGCATTTTATTTCATTTACTAAAACTCTGTGGGTTATTTTTTTTAACTCACTTCGCAGAGAAAAAAAATAGCATTCCCAAACACGGCATCATGAAGCAGCATCAGTTTCCTTTCTATTTTTAAAATACTTTGAAGTAGATGGAACGTACTCAGAATGTTTTATTAACCAGAACACTGAGTTGAACTGGTTTCATTACCACTCTTTAGAAATTCCTGTGATGAGCAGGGACTCCGGTGCTGACCTCTACGCGGATAAGGCCTCTCAGCTGAACACCCACCTGCAAGGGCTGCTTCTCCAGGGCTCAAGAGGACCAGCAGGCAACCAGTGCCTCTGTACCCGGTGCTCCTGGAAGCCACGTGGTAAATCCCTTCAAGAGCCACAACGGCTAAAAGATGCTAGAGAAATGCCAACCTTCGCCTGAATTCTGATCAGCTCACAGAGATGGCTTGGGAGGGCTGCTGAAGAGCAAACTGATGTCCTGACTGAAAGTTCCCTGAGGAAAAGCGCTTTCCTATTCCACTCCGGCCCCTGCCAGTCCCCCTGCACAGCCTCACAAGTAGCATGAGTTCGGGCTACTGAGCAAACATCAAAGAATGATGTCCTGATTTTATGAATCAGAAAGCCGAGAGATGGGCTGGAGTATCTATGCAGTAAATATGTTTGAGTTAGATGCTATTTATTTAAGTATAGGTTACAAACACACTGGAGATTTTTTAAAAATTATCTTTTTCTAAACTAGCTCTATCTGACTTCAAAATACATGTCTAATTTACTTCTTCATCATAAAAGTAGTAACTTCCACAGGAGGAAATGCAGTCTTCTAAAAATTATATGCTAAATAGTTAATTAAGTGAAGTTCATTGGCACAATCAGTTAGCATGCAGTATTTATATAAAGTTAAGTATTTGTGTATTTCAGAAATAATATATATTAGGAGAGTTTAGTACAATCTTAAGGCTTCACACTCACATTTTCTAATGTCTGAGACTAAACTAAAACTCAGAGCACCCTAATTAACATTTTCTAGCCCTGATATTTTTCTAGAAGTTTCTACTAATTACCATCTATGTAAATTAGGTAGCCCAGTTCACTTCAGTATGCTGGGAAGTGGGAGTAGTTAGAGGGCCAGTGCCTCTCTTGACTAAGAGTGGACAGCTGGCAAAAGACAGGAAGTCAAGGTATACCACAGGAAATTCAAGAAGAGAAATGCATTCCGTAAAGGTAAACATGCAGAGAAGAAGAAAATCTCAGAGTAGTTTAGCTGCAGGGGGGAAAAAAATCAATGGTACAAATGAGAAGAAAGGAAGAAATGTCCAGGAAAAACAAAACAAAACAAAAAAACAGGTGGGAGGTAACAAAAAAAAAGAGCATGAAAGCTGAATGGAGTTATGTAAAGAGAACAAGAATTATATTTATTGTTTTACAGAGAGAAAGAACGCCTTATAAAATCACCATGAAGCATCCGTGTCCTATACATTCAGCATTAAGGGTCTTAAATAAATCAAATGAGGCTATTTGCAAATACATCTTAGGTATCCAGGAATGTATGAATTCGGAGCTTTAAGTTCATGAAAATGACATTAAGAAGCTGTGCGTTTGGATCATCAGTACAAGTTGCTGCACAATTTTCAACTAAGAAAACTTAAGGAACTTCCTACTTGGTGTAGTGAGCAGGTTTAAGACATTCAAAATAAATTCTGATTAAAAAATAGAGAATGAATTTCTAGCTAGATGCCATGGAAGACAGAAGAGAGTACTTTCGTTTACTTAGACACTCACAAAGTGCTTGTGAAAAATTAGATAAAGGACAATTCAATAAGGCCAGGCCTGGTGGCGCATGCCTGTGATCCCAGCACTCAGGAGCAAGGACCAGAGCAGCCTGGCCCACAACGTGAGCTCAAGGGCAGCCTGCGCTGCACAGTGAAACTGCCTCAAAAAGACAATTCAATATTGTAACTAACGACTAAAATAATGCTCCAAATAATAAAAGCTAAGGGAGGTAAATAATGCTAATAAAATGAACCAGGAATTAAACTTGGAGGTAGAAGAACAGACGCCCCTAAAATTCTTCAGTGGTCATTAATTCAATGATATTTGGTTAGCAGCCTTCTTAGAGCTGGAAGAATGAATGATGAACCAAAAAACAAAACTCCATGACCTCACTATCAGGCTGTTTCTCAAAGATTGTGCCCACCACCTATAAAAATACAGTCCTCTAACATACTGTTCAACTTCTCTATCCAGTTTCAATCCCAGCCAACCTGCTAAATGTACTTTAAATTCATACGAAGTACAGCACTACGTACATATACAACATACATCTCGTATATAATACTGTAACCTCTTTTTTCTTTTCTCTCTCTCTTTTTTTTGGCGGTACTGGGGATTGAACTCTGGACCTTGTACTTGTCATGCAAGTGCTTATTCTACTGAGCTATCTCCCTGGCCCCACACTGTAACATCTTGATGCAATGTTTTTTTTCTACTTTACAAATTAAGAAAACTGTATAAAAAGTAACTTGTTCAAAGTAGTCCAATTGGTAAAAGTTCATAACTGAATCAAAACTTAATCATACTTCCTAGTGGAATTTGCTCCAAAGTTCTTTTAATTTTTTAATGTATTTGGTACAGGGTTTCACTGCAAAGCTTGCATGTATAGAGATCCTCCTGTCTCCACTTCCCCCGCACTGGGATTATGGGTGTGTGCCACCATGCCTGGTCTCAGTGGCCAGCTCAGCATGCCTGGGGGCAGGGCCAGCATGGCACGGGGTGCTGAGAATTAGCACTTGCATGACAAGCACAAGGTCCTGAGTTCAATCCCCAGTACCACCGGTCTCTGCTTGCCTAAGCTTATCTCACTCCTCCTGGGATTTCTTTCAGTGTATGTATGTAATCCAGCTTTTGAACCACCAGCACCTAATACCCAGTACACATGAAGGCTCTTACATAAATGTTAAATGAAATTGACTTTTAATAAGCCAAAGATGGATTGTAATGTTACAATCACATCATCTTACAATCATATCAGACTGAAGAAGTAGAGAATCTAAAGTTACTTCATAGGTACTATAAATGGGAACAATGACCAGTGATATGGAGTTTATAAAAACTGTACATTGATGAGAGTGGTGGTGCATATCTGAGATCCCAGCACTTGGTAGGCTGAGGCAGGAGGTTCTCGGCATATTTGAGATCAGCATGGGCTACAAAGAGCTCAAGGCCAGCCTGAGTGAGACCCTGCCTCAAGAAGACAATAAATAAATAAGAAAATGTACATCTTCGTGTACACTGAAACAATCTTCATATCACCACAAGTAAGTTTGGGCTGCTTTTATTTCTTTTCTTAATTTATTGTATTGATACATTTTAGACATACAAAATGAGCACAGTCATAGAAAAATTTGTCCCTGTACATGATATGTCTTGATTTTTCTTTTTTTACCCATTTCCCTTCTTCCTTCAACCTTTCTTCCCCTGCTTACGTACAAAAGCTTTCCTTCCTTCTTCTCCTTCTACCCCTTTTTCCCATCCCTTCTTTTTTTGCTCCCTCCTTCCCGTTCTCATTGGAATACTGTTTTTATTTCTAAATTGAATTTTACTGAAGTGTTTCATTTTACTTTTAGAGGAGCACAACGAGGTAAATATAAATACTTGCACAGAGACAAATTCTCTGCCACAGTGTGTTGATATTATTTGTTTACTTGTGTGCAGGTGGCCAGTATGCATAAATAATACATGTGGGTACAAAATGAAAGTGTTCAGACTCTTGTTAAATTTAGGAATTGATGACTTCAGAAACATTTAGTAAACACATTTTTCAGACACAATCATTCCAAAAGATTAAAAGGGTCACGTGGAACTCTGAGGCCTATCAAAGAATTTCACTAATGAGGAAAAATGAAGTTGTCTGGCCAATCTATCTCCCAAATTGCAACCAAATAAAATTTCAAACAATGTGCTCACAAATCGCTGAAGAAGAAAATGAAAATGGAAACATTGACAAATCATTAAGCAGAAGATGAGATGAGGCTCTTCAACAACTGGGCTTCCATTGTTGAAGTTTCACACCACTGGCCTAGGATAAAACATGCTCCGCTGGCATTTTCATCTGCCAAAATAGCCATTGCAATTAAAAATTAAAATTGGCACGAGTTCTTTGCAAGCAATTATCAAAAGGCTGCTGGCTATCTCCTTTGTTTATAGTGTTTCTTGCATCAGGACTTCAATCTATTTTGAAATATTCTTTTCATATATTTTATTTCTTTTTTAATATTTTATTTCTTTTAAGACTATAATATACCCAATACTAAGTTTTAGACATTTCTAATTGTAACACTATAGCATTGTAGCATGATAGTGTTGTGCACAATTCTAAAAGTAGACCGAAAAATAAGAATGCTATCTTTTATTATCGGAATATTGTCTGAATATAAAGCAGCCCAATTGTGTAAGGCCTCTTGCAAATAAGAGAAATCAATGATTTTTAAGTACTATAGGGAAAAAAACAAATGGCAAATATCAATTTCTATAAACACATTTAAATTGGAACAGAAAATATATCTAAACAATAAAGAAATTCATTGAGTCTAATGCAGTCTGATACAGAGAAGCCAACAGAGTAAAATTCCATCTTCACAGGGCAAGCAGCAGAATGGGGGGCAGACCTGGGTGTCGGCAAGTGAGGTAACACGCAGCCGCGCGTGGAGCACCTTCGACGTGGCAGACGCAGTTCTAGGTGCTGGGGAGCTAGCAGTGAAGGCAACAGAGTGTCCCTGCCTTTACGGATGAGCGTGGGGAACACGCAGGCTGCTTCTCCAAGCAGAGCAGTGGTGTGCTGAGTCTTTAGGAGGGTCACCTCAGTGCCATAACCACTCACCCACCCACCCGAGGAGCTGGGAGTGGAGTTACAGGAAGCAGGCAGGAGGAGGCCCTACACCATCTCCACTGGATCACAGACATCACTGGGCACATTCACCGAAGGAGATTTTGAACCCCCAAAGGACAAACTGACTTGCCCCAAATGACAAAACTGAAAAGCAAGGAGCAGAGCCCTGGTCTCCTGCTTCTAGCTCCTCCATGCCCTTTGCCCTTTCAATGAGTCACTCGGCAGCAGGCTTCCACGGTCCATCTCCACACGCTTAGATGACTGTGTCCACTCCTCTACTCTTGGCCACAGCTCACTCTACTGGACCAGGCTGATGGGCTTTATGGTCCTCTTCATCAAAGCTGCTGCTGCAAGGTCAGCCACTAGCCTCCCTCATGATCAATTCAATAAAGTCTTAGCCAGCTTCCCACTCTGGCGGAACCCGGGATTGAACTCAGGCCCTTGCACTTGCCAGGGAAGTGCTTATTCCACTGAGCCATCTCCATCTCCCCAGCCCTAGCCTAGCTTCCTACTGTCTTTGGCAGCAGTCCTTTCTGCACCTGACTTTCCTTGCTCTCACAGAAGTAAAGCTGCCTGGCTTCTCATTTGGCTTTTGGTTGCTTTCTCAGGGATTTTCCAGGATTTCCTTTAGCCTCTTCTACCCACAGCTTAATTTCTGGTGTCCCCTACATCTCTGTCCCCCATTCAGCCCTCACACTAACCACCGTGAAACTGCTAGATGCTTCCAAGTTGAAGTATCTGCTCCAGACTTCCAGACTAACCTCCACATTTGCAAACACAGCCATTCCCTCAAATGACATTTTATGGGGCGCTCTCTTAGGTGGTAGAAATAACTCTGTAGGTGGACTCAAGACCCAGAGGAAGAGGCTGCATCCAGCTTACCACTGTGCTCCTGCCACTCACAGTCTGTATCTGAATGACTCAAAAGCACCTAAAATCAAACATGTCTGCACATGAACCCTGCCTACCGCCACCAATACAGGCCATTCATTCACCCTGTGTCCCATGCACTCGTGAATGGCACTTCAATGTCTCATCTCAGGGTACCCAGGTCAGGATTATCCTTCTTGGCTGTTGTTCATGAACTATGGGAGAGGCAAACTATGGGGTGAGTGCTAAGACTGCTGGGTGTGAAGAGGGAAACATGATTCTGACAGTCTCCAGTCCAGGTGACGATGGGGGTGGAGGGGTGATGCTGCCTTAGATCAGGCAGAAGGACACAGCAGAGAAAGATTTTCATGGGGAGAAGAAAAACGGTAAACTTAATCTGAGAACTCCACTAGAACAGCAGAAATCCCAACTGGTAACTCCAAAGAGAAGTGCAAGAAACAGTTTTTGGAGCCCCAGGGGCAACCTGGAAGTCCAATTTGGATTGAGGGGATTGGTTTCTCTCAAGAAATCTTACTTCATTAGTTGGGGCTGCTGAGAGAGAAGGTGTTCTCCACATGGAGATCTATCTCCAGGTAGTCCTGAGCCCACCGAGGAGCCCTTCTCCCTGGATGGCCATTGAAGGCAATTTGGAAGAAATGGAAGAGGAAGTGCAGCTTAAGAAGAGAGAAAGATGAAGAAATGTGGGCAAAGATCCTGTGAAGGAAGATGCGGTAAAAGCTAAGCAGAGACGAGGCTACCCTCCAGCTGAGAAGCTGTCACCAAATCCCCCCAAACTGACAAAACAGATGAACGCTATCATTGATACCGTGATCAACTACAAAGATAGTTCAGGGTGGCAGCTCAGTGAAGTCTTCACTCAGCTACCTTCCAGGAAAGAGTTACCGGGATACTATGAATTAATTAGGAAGCCAGTGGATTTCAAGAAAACAAGGGAAGAATTCATAACCATAAGTACTGGAGCCTGGGCGACATGGAGAAAGATGTCACGCTTCTGTGTCACAATGCTCAGACGTTCAACTTGGAGGGATCCCAGATCTACAAAGACTCCATCATCTTACAGTCGGTGTTTAAGAGTGTGCGACAGAAAATTGCCAAAGAGGAAGAGAGTGGGGAAAAAAGCAATGAAGAAGAAGAGGAGGAGGATGAAGAGTCTTGAGTCTGAGGCAAAATCTGTTGAGTGAAAATCAAGCTCAATGACAGAGATGAGAAAGAATGAGACAAGAAAAGGCCAGAAAAGGCCAAATCGAGGAAAAGCAAAGCCAGTGGTGAGCAACTTTGACAGCGACAAAGAGCAGGATGAAAATGACCGACCGGTCAGAAGCAAGTGCGCCTGATGAGGAGTGGTCCCGTGGAACTGAATATTTTTCCTCCCCTCTACCATTTCTACCCAATGGCTTCACGTGTCCTGTGGGCACTGGGTTCTTTCTGTGTCCTCCTCCTCATCTTATAAACTAGCTTTAGAATAGTACCAGACAAATATATATCATGGTATAAAAAACACGAAGTTTGTAACATATTATGACCAAATGGGCCTCAAAGATTAAAACAAACAAAAGCTTTTGATGGAAAATGTGGGTGGATAGTATATTTCTATGGGTTGGTCTAATTTGTGCCTAGTTTTATCACCAGTTTGGATGAGATTTTTGTTTTTTGTAGCACTGGTAACCAGAAGCCATTAAAAGCCACTGGTTATTTTACTTTTCATCAGGCAATTTTCAAAATTATTTATTCAGTATTATTTTTTACACTGTAGTAAACATAAGCAACTTTAATAGGTGATAAATGTACAGTAGATTTCACCTACACATACATTTTTCTACTTTACCCTCTGTGACCTGAAAAATGCTTTTTAAATTATATACAATTTATGTCTACTATAAACATTGCTTAATTTTTTTGTTCTTGGTTTTAAAAATTTGTTGAAAACACTTTTGAATATTGCGATCTATATAGTGTACTGGATGCTTCTTTTATCCACCTGATTTCCTGTGTCACCAATGCGTAGTGTCTCCATCTCCCTAAAGTGTACTTCATCTTTGCTTTCTTTGCACAGTGTCTTTGGTTGCAAGTCATAAGCCTGAGGCAAATACAATTGCAGTAATTTTGAAAAGAAAAAAAAAATATCCTTCCTGTACCACTCATCTGATTGGTGAAGAGGACGCGACAACTGTGCGCGCCCTCCGTGGCTCTCTTAGAAGCCCCTCCTTCTTGCTTCCACAGTTGCTTCCCGTTGCTCAGGCGATCTCCACTCACTCTCCTAGACAGTCAGCAAACGCCTGCAGGACGCGCATACAGATAAAGGAGTGCAACAACAACGCATGGCAGTTCTGAGTCAGTAGGCCACGCTGACTCCATTCCGCTTTGTCCAGTTCATTTGCCAAAAGCATAAAATGCAGGTATTTCCAAAATTCATACGAAATCGTATCATCCTCCTGATTTTCTGCTGTCAGTACCTGACACTGCCTGCAGCAGGGATCCCCAAGTGCAGGGCCACGGCTGTGCAGTGTGGCCTGCTGGGAGCCAGCTGCAGAGCAGGAGGTGCCTGCACAGGAGTGAGCAAAGCCCAGCTACGGCGCTCCGGTTGCGGCCTGAGCTTCCCCTCCTGTCAGGTCAGCAGGGCACTGAATTCTCCAGGAGATCAAACCCTGCCTGGACTGCACACACGAGGAACGCGGGCCGCGTGCTCTCTGACAGTCTAACACCAAACGAGCCGAGGAGGTGATTCCATCATGAAGGACATAATTATTAAATCTTAAGCCACAGAAATACAATTTGTCAAACCCCTCCTCATCCATGGAAAATCATCATTCACAAAACAGGTTCCTGGTGTCACAAAGGCTGGAGACTGCGGCTGGCGCATGAGGGTGTCCTGGGCCAAGTCCTTGCCGTTCTTTTAGCCTCCTTTCCTGCAGCTCTCCCCATCCTGCAAATGCTGAATGGTACCTAGAACTACTGTGCTGCTTCAAAATCCCCCATCTTGGCTTACGTTGTTTTCTCTACCAAGATTGCTCTTTTTCCCCCTGCTTTGCCCCCCTGAAAATGAACTACACATTTGTCCAACCTGAGCTCCGACCTCCCTGCCCAGAAGAAGATAGTGCTGGCTTCTCCGCCTCAGTCACCTCCCCATGCTTGGCTTTCTCCTCCAAGCCGTGACACCTGCCTCCTCCCTGGCAGCACCGATAGCATCATCTTGTTCCACGTCTGAATCAGCCCCGTGCTGGAGCCGGAGTTTATTCCCTCCTTCAGAATAGAGGCCTTTGTCTTAATACCTTGCAAAGCAGCACAGATGAACAAGCAGGTAAATGAATGAGTGAATGATAGTCACCAAAAATTTTTAGGCAACGAGATGACAAGACAACGTTTGCATTTTCAGAACAAAACCATGGCATCAGAGAAGAGCATTAGAAGGTTATGAACAAAAGAATACTATGAGTCACCCAAGGGAGAGGTATTGAGGAACTGGAAGGGGCAACAGAAGGAGTCGAGAAAAATAAAGAACATATTATAAAAGTATAAAGTGACCACCCAGGACTTCTGGCCTTTCGGATGTGTGGCAGGAGTGAGAGCAAAAGGACAGCTTCACGGGTCCTGTCCCATGTACTATCAAACCAGACAAAAACACATTATACACAGTGATGAGCTACATATAGGAATGGCACCTTTGCTCGAGCAACTTCTCAGAACCACGCACACATCAAAGTATCTATACAGAGGGTCAACCTGCCATGGATCTAATATTCCTCTAAAAAAAAATGTCCTTAAAAGAAGACAATATAAGGATCGTTTAGCTGTCCTTTAATTAAAAAGAAGCAAACAATATTCCAAGAAAGAAGTTCCCTCCTACTTGTGCAGCTCATCTAGCAAACTGGAGAACAGCTGCAGACAGGACACAAGGCAGTCCCTATGTCCCAAAGAGCCGCAGGGTCCAGCTCGTCCAATCTGCACTACTGGACCTACTCTAAGACAGTGTCTGTAGCAGTCACTGTACCAGTTACCTAGGATAGGTGCTCTCAAAAGCACATTCCATATCACAACACTGCCATTACAGTAACGATGTTTGCATACATAACAGAAATCTGTCTTTACCTATAGCGTAACAGTAAACACACTTCTGGTTTTTGGCAGTAAAACACTGATCCACCACATAAGTGCATCCCTGAAGCACCTCATTAATCACAGTGCGCTTGTTCTTGGCAGCGACCTTAATATGCTGCAAAAACTTATTAAAGTCAGATCCGGGATTCCCAGGCTGGCAGGGAATTGGTTAGTTGCACCTCTCTAGAAATTGTTTTCTTATAAGTCCCTGTACAATCAATGGTCTTATTAGGCTTACAGCTCAAAGCAACTTGTTTTGATTAATTCAGTGTGTGAAGTCTGGCTATCCAAAAACTCATTTCAAATTGTAAGCAGCAGTTGCCAAAGATGGCCTCCCCCTATCAGGACCTGCCGGGGCTGTGTACAACACTCCCACATTGTGACTCTATCCCTCTCTCTGGATGTTAATGTGGTTCCGGCACCCCTCTCTGCTCAGACATTAGTGTCAGACTCTAAGAGGTCTAGAACGCAAAACTCTACAATAGCAACATCTTACGGAGAAGCGCCGAGTTTATTTCTTGTCCACCACTCATGACACTGCTAAATGGGCAAACCCCGGTGGGAAATTGTCAAAACCTTACCTTTAAAAAAATCATTTATCACAATGTAGAAAGCCCATAGAAATCTATTACCCATCGAGACAGCAGAAAGAAAATGATGCCCTGAGAATCCCATTCATGGTCAACAACACTTAGGAGACATGAATGGACAGTGGATACATAACCAAAAATGAAAGGCTATAAAAGGGATCGGATTGAAAATTTAAGACACAGACACTTTGAGTCTACTCATAAAAATCATCTAGATGGTGGTGGGTATATCACTATATTTATACAATGTCATAAACCCAGAAGAGAGGAACACAGGAACAGAGGTATTTCTTCTCCACGTCCTTCAGTACAGTACCTACATCTAAATCAATGTCAATCTTAACATTGGTGACTAAGTTAAACCTCTTGATGTAATAATCATGCGATGTGACATCGTTCATACATACACCATAAAATGGAGAGTGGGCTGTAACGCTCTAACAGCACATGTTCACATCAACTTGAAACCGTAAAATTTCCCAGGCACGAGGGCCCCACAGGTTGTAGACCACTAATTTCCTAATTTCTATGCGGTCAAGTCCCAGGTTCACCTGATTACAGAACTAGTCCCTTCTCCCATGTTATCTCAAAATGTTTCCAGTGGCGCCAACGTCCTGTTCCAGACAAGGGATATGCAAGGACGAGGGCACCTCTTTTTTAAAAGAAATCTAGTTCACGTTGTGGAAACATATTTTACTAGGAATCGGGAAATCTATCACAGATTGAACGTAACTTTCTCTGTGGGTCTCCTAAGGATGACATCTTTGCACTCCATTTTAGCATTAAGAAACCAGGGGTGGGGTGGAGCTAAAAGAAGAGACGAAAATAGGGGTAAGAACAAAAAAGAATAAATTGGGGTGCAAAGGCACTAAAAATAACCATAAACTATTCAGATAGACCTAACTCCAGCAGGAGACTGAATGAATGGATGTGGTGGGAAAAACAGTAGTAAACTTTAAAGCCCCTGGAAGGGTTTTAAATGTCTAAAAGGAAAAAAAAAAAAACAAACAAACAAAAAAAAAAACCACACACATTTGCTTCCAATCATCCTCTCCTTAAGCCTTCTCTGCTGGACAGCGGGGCTTGCTTAGCCACACTCGCCAATGAAGCAGGCGCCACCGCACCTGGGCCGCGCACCGAGCCCGGCTCCGCGCGCCCGCCAGGCCGCCCGCCTCTTCCCGACGGGCCACCTCCTCGGAGACGACGAGGGCTGCAGCTGGCAGATTTTCCGTTGGTGGTAGCGGTGGCGGCGGCCAGGCGTGTTTCCGGGCGCTCAGAGAACCCAGCACCCGGCAGCGGCTTCCCCTGCCGCACCGGGCGGGACGCGGTCCCGGGAAAGCCCGCGGGCGGGAGAGCGCGCCGCTCCCCTCCTCCTCCGCGCACGCCCCAACTCCCGAACCCCCGCGTCTCCCTCAACCAGGTCCTCCCCGCGCGCCCCGCCGCCCGCTCCTGGAAGTTCCTGTCTCGGACCCAGTGGCTTCCCCGGACCCACGGCGAGGGCCACGTCCCGCGCCCGCCAGGAGCCTGAAACGGGTGCCAAGCTCGCGGTGCCCCGCGGAGAGGGGCGAGGGGACAGGTGGGGCCGGGGGGCGCGGGGCGGGGGACGCGAACACGTGCGGCCGCGAGAGCCCGCGTGCGCGCGCGAGTGCGCGCCCGGGGCGGCGCGGGGTCCCGGGGTCCCCAGGGGACGCGGGGACCGGGGCGCAGTACTTACACGAACGCGTGGTACACGAACGCCCAGCCGCGCGGCCGCTCCAGCACGTTGTACAGGTAGTTCTGCACGCGCCGGTACTTGGCGTTGCGCCGGCAGCTCTGGCCGCTCGAGTAGGACAGCGGCTTCCCCAGCAGGCTCATCCGGGCCCCCTGCTTGCCCCGCCGGCTCTCTCGCAGCCCTGGCGCGGCGGCCGCGCGGGTGCCCAGCAGCAGCAGGCCGTCGCCGCGGGCGCCC
>NW_004524637.1:8949490-8971540 GCF_000260255.1 Octodon degus
GGCTGCTGCGCGCCGGGCAGCGACGGGGCGCCCGCGCGCAGCGCCCCCCAGGGCCGACGGGGGACGCGGACCTGGTTTCGGGGTGGGCGTGGGGAGGCCGGGGCGCCCAGAGTCCTTGCCGCCTGTGGCTCCTGTCCGAGACCTGGACCTGCCCGGGGCGCCCTCGCAAGGTGTCCCGGCGCCCTCGGGCTCCCGTGTCAGCCACTCCTTCCTCCGCGCGGCGTGCAGGGGGCGACTCGGGCGCGCTCCCACGCGCGTACCCCGCGCCGGCGCCCCCAGCCTGTTCCGGCTGCGCCCCGCGCCCGGCCGAGGTCGTCTCCTTCCTCGGGCGCGTCTCCGAGCCGGGTGGGCTTCAGTTCTCCCCGGGTAGCGCTCAGAGGGTGAGATCCGCACGGCGCCCCGCAGAGGCCCCGGCCGCGCCGGGAAGCGCTGCCCCGCCGGGTCTCGCCATCCTCTGGCCGGCGGTGCGAGCGAGCTGATGGCCCCGCCGCGGGACTCTAGCCGGGCCCCAGGGCGCCCGGGCGGGGCGGGTACCCCGAGGTCGCGACCGCTGGGTCCTCGAGGCCGAGCGCCCGCTGCTTCCCGCGCCTCACCGCCGCCTGCGGGCTGCGCTCTCCCATCCTCCGGGCGCCCGGCGGCCAGCCCCAGAGAGCCAGGACATCCTTCCCAGCGCCTTGGGGTGGGCCGGAGTGCTCCGAAGCCGATCCCCGCGGGGAAGGAGTAGCCCGGGGGCTTTGACAGCCACGCCTGGGAGAATTAACCCTGTGCTCCCCGCCAGGAAATTTCCATGGAAGCTCAAGAAAGTCAAAAAATTGCCAGGGCGGGCAGCGGCAGCCCGGGTGTCTGCGGGTGGAACGTGGAGGGTGAGGTGCCCACGCCGCACCGCCCCACCCTCGGGTGGCTGGACAAGTGTCTGGGAGGCACTGCCTGGTTCTCCCACGCCCCGGGCGTGCTGGGAGGCTGCCGGGCAGGGCCGGGACTTCTGGCTTTCAAAACGAGAGTAAGTGTAAAGCCCGAGGAGCCGCTAAACATCGCTCCAGCGTGGGGCAACTGCAGGAATGCGGGCTTGACGAACTTCCCCAAAATGAAAGACAACAAATCCAGCGAAGTGAGCGTGGATCCGGTGCCCGCCCACCCAGAACCCCGCAGGTAGTGCCGGGCGGTCATTCCCTGTGTCTCTACCCAGTCTGACGCCGGGTTTCAACTGGGTTTGCTTGTCCAAGACACTCTAACAACTCCCTGGGGTGCACACCCACGTCTGCGGCTACAGCCTTCCACCTCCTGCAAGGGCTCTACTGAAATGCTGGATTTCTGGTTTTCACTGGGGGACTGTTCTTTGGGTTAAGCCCTCCGCAGCCTTCGGCCCAAGCTCTAGGCGGCGGGCGGCCGCGCCACGTGACAGAGCAGCGCCCCAAACCAGAGCGGCTGTTGCTTTCCCCTAATACGTTCCACGCCCACTCACTGTGGAGGTGCGAGCTAGATAGCTCCGCGCCCTGCTATTCCAGGCGGTTGCGGAGAGCCTCCCCAGCAGGCTTTGTAATCCCAGGGCTGCGCTGGGACCCCAGCTGAAGGCAGGGGGAGTTTGCTTTTGCTATCTTTAGCCCCCGCGAGGTTCCTGCGCGGGGACTTTCTGGGTGAAAGATCCGGAGAGTTGAAATGACTAGCAGCTTATAGCTTGAAACTCGAACTGTGGGTTTTTCTGCAGTCAGACGCAAACCACTTCCTTTTAAAGGAGCTTCCTTTTAAAGTCCCCCTTGTAGGGAGGTACTACTCCCCAGATCTAGAGACCTCAGGCAGGCAGGGCGCGGGGTGGGCGTGCCCCTCTACAGCAGAGCCCGCTGCTGCTTTTCCAGAGGATGTTTTCTTGGCGCGCAGCATGAGCTGTGAGGTGATGGAGCAAATGCCTGGAACCTTTTCAACAATGGGGTTCCACGAAGTAAGCTTGCAGAGGTGGGGTGCACCTTCTAGATTTTCTCCTATGTCCATTCAGACACGTAGTCCAGAGAACAGATCCTCGGGCTCCTCCAGGCAGCAGGCAGGAGTAATTGCCCAGCTTCTGGGGACACAACGGCTGTGCTGCCCGGTTCCGTGCCCCTTCAGACAACAACGGGCAGCTGTTCTGGACTGACATGGTCACTGGGGGCCACTGGATGAGCTGCAATCCCCGACCACCCTGAGCTTCCTGCAAGGAAGGACCCAGCCAGGCCGCCTAAATGTTTCCTATGAACTACTTAATGTGTACCACACATTCTTTGCTACCCACTATCGTCTCTGGTTATAAGTAGGAATTAACTTGGGGGAAAATAAACGGTGTGTTTTTTAAGCTTTTCTTTTTCTTCTTTTGAATACAGGTGTTGCTAGGAAACTGCCTTCAGTACCTTTTGCTGAAGTATCAGAATCCAGAGGCTAGGCATAGCAAGCCACGAGTGCAGCAGTTGAGTGTGGAACCTACCCTTCGTAATTCCAGGACATCAGAAAGAGGCAGAGGAGAAGGTAAGTGACAGTCACCTTTCCCAAAGGCTGATGCTTATATCCAGTGGGTGTAGAATATGTGAGCTGACTGGCAGGCCCCATCCTCTGAAGTGGGTCCGCCCCCCACTTTTCCTTTTTTACGTGTTGGTGCCTGGGTAAAATTTATAATCTTGGAAACTTTTTCTCTGAAGTCTACCTGGAAAGGGTTTCAGCTGAGTATAGTGAATGGAAATACTCTCTGTCGGTGTTTACTATTCTTTCTCTGAAAGGTAATCAGGATGAGAATTATTGATAATCTATGTGCAAGCTAGAGATGTATAAGAAAGACCACCAGGGCCCACGGAAGAGGCAGGAGGAGCAACTCTGCAATGATTTCACGGAATATCAAGGACCCTGATATTCCTGCTTTCTTTTTTTTCTCCACACCTGGCCATTTTCTCATTGTCCGAATTTACTCACTACCACAGACTTTCCCATGGAGTACTGTGTGTGGTTCTAAACAATTAGTGCGCGCTGTAGAGACACTAGGCCGCAGGATTCCTGGCCTAGTCAGGGCAGTAAGGATAAGTACAATCCTTAAACTGCAGAGCGAAAAGGAAAGATATGCACAGAGGTCAGCCCCTGGGGTGCAGGCCTGGGGATCACAGTGGGGGCTCCCAAGTCCTAGGTAGAATCCCCTTTAAGCCATACTACTCTCCTTCTTTACTTTTACTACAGCCCTATCAAGGCACCACCAGCGGAGAAGCATGAAAGCTACATTTCATTGTGTAGGCACTGTATGTGGTCCTACCTGCTGGCTCAGAAAACATGGTTGCCTCCTTTTGCTGCTTTAAACATACTGGCCTAGTACACCACTGTACCGCTTTTTGTGCATCGAGCATTATTTCCAAGAGATAGGACCCAAAGTTGAGGTTTGTGTGATGAGCCGAAAGCAGAAAACCCAGCTCACCATCAGGGATGTTCCGAAGCACCCAGGCTGCAGGACGTTTCCGACAGAGAATCCAGCACCTACGGGTGAGGTGGAGCCCAGGTGCACCCTTTGCCCTTATGACACAGGAAGGCCGTGGGTGTCATGCATGTGGATAGAAGAGGCTGGTAGGGCCAGGGAGATGGCTCAGTAGAATAAGTGCTTGCCTGGCAAGCACAAGGGCCTGAGTTCAGTCCCCGGTTCTGCCAAATAAATAAATAAATAAATAAATAAATAAATAAATAAATAAAAAAATACAGTTTAAAAAAAGAAGAGACTGGTAGTTAAGAAACAGTGTTTACAAAAAAGAAAGACAGGGCTGGGGAGATAGTTCAGAGGCATAAGCAACTGCCTGGCAAGCAGAAGATCCTGAATTTAATCCTTAGCACAAAAAAAAAAAAAAAAAAAAGGAATTTAGGTTGGGCATGGTAGCACATATTGAAGGCTAAAGCAGGAGGATCATTGCAAGTTTGAAACCAATCTGGCCTACAAAGCCCTGTCTCAAAAAAAAAAAAAAAAAAAAAACAAAAACAAAAACAAAAACAAAAAACAGGAGTTTAAAAGTTCTCACCATTTTCATTCCAACTGCTACTGAAAATTGTCTCATAATTACCAAAATATTATGCTGACCACCACTGGCAAAGCAAAATTATAACACTTACTGAATGTTTAGCATGCATTCAGTAAGTGTTAGGCATTATTATTTAAGTAACTATTTCACTTGACTCTAACAATGACTTCCTAAACATGGACTACAATTGAACTCACTGTAGAGCATAAGAAACTGAGGTGAAAAAAGCTACAACTCTTGTTGCATAGGTCTTGCTTTACCTTGGTCTTAACCATCCAGTAGAAAAGTATGAAGTCGAAATATAAGAAATAAAGCCATGCTGTTAAGTTGAGCTGTGGGGGACTCAGGTCAATAATTTCTGACATTGCCAGTTAAACAGAAGACCCAATGCTATTATGGGCTACTGGACTCTTTTAGAATATTTTGCTGAGTTTACACACCTATAATATTCAATAACGGAACTTAGAAAAAATGGGGTATACCGATGAATGTCCATTTTGTATCTGTGTATTCAAAGAGGTTGGCATAGATATATAGTTACATTTTGTTAATGAATAGAATGATTTGTTCTAATGGTGTTTGTAAATAGGATCACAAGTCCACATCTTGTACAGCAATTAACCACTAAGAAGAATATATGCAGTGTGTTATTTGTTGAAACTGAACTTCCGATTTGATTTGAAACTGTCTCATTGCTGTTTATCAATAAAACTTTGAAAAAAAAAGCCAAAAAAAAAAAAAGAAAGAAATAATGTCACCAGCCAAATTCTGAAGATCTCAGAGGGGAAAACATGGCCTAGTGTAAGTAACCCAGCTTCCTCATATTTTGAGAATGATTTAAAACCTGTAACTTAGTAATAGAGGAGTATTCCGATTTGAAAATATAAGCTTGCTTTAAGGCACTTGCTATGTGCAGAGATTAAAGAATATTAAAAGAATAAAAAAAAGAAAGAAAGAAACTGAGGTGAAAATACTCAGAATTTTCTGAAAACTAGTAAATAGTAGTGCTTGGGCATGCTAACTTAAAAACATTTAAAGGAGAAAGAAAAAGAATAAAAAAGGAGAAAAACAGATTTTTAACTAACTTCATGTATTCTAATCTGAACTTTTGAAATAAAACAACTTGTACCATTTTTATGCGCTTATAATCTTTTCTTGTGGTTGTGTTTTGAGACAGCGTAGTAGTTCAGGCTGCCCTTGCGCTCAGTACGGAGCCCAGGCTGGTTTCCACCTCAGACCCTGCTCCTGCCTCAGCCTCCCCAGGATGGGATCAGAGGTGTGCGTCATCTCGCCTGCTGTGTTCAGCATCTTGGGTTTATCTATAAAAAAAGAAAAGTATGGGACGGTTTCTTTGGATGGTCTTAAGGCAAGATTTGGAGGTTTCAGTACATAAATAACTTCGTTCCTCTTCACTTTTCCTGCAAAATTAAAGAGTATTTACTGAAATTTATAAACAGCCCCAAATATTACAGTATTAGTCAGTTGTTACTGTATGTAGTTAAATTCTGACCTCTCCCCTAACACTATCTTCAGTTTTATTAACAAAACCTTGTTTAGGCTATTTGTTTGCATCTGGATTTGTTGTTTCTATCACGTTCGTAGGACTATCATTTAGCAAACGAATTAAATACCTTTTCAGTAAGTAATTTCAGTCCAATTTCTCGATCCTTTTGAGATTCACTTATGTACAAACTGAGTAAGTTCATATGGGAGAACATCGCCTCTGAATTAATGTACTGGAAAATTCTGTTTGAGTTCTCTGCCCCCTAGTGGTACCAACATTTTACCGTTGTGTTTGAAGGGGAAAGTAAGCCAGCATCCTCCTTGGTGAAGCTCTACATGACAGTCACCAGTCATGAGGGGCCACATGAGTTGTTGTGCTGCAAAGACGGAAAACAGTCCTGATTTTTATCACGCTTCTGGGCCAGTGAGCAGGATGGCAAGGTTACTCATTGGAACTCAGTGATGCATTCAGAGAGGTTCGTGCAGAGGCTACAGAGGATTTCCTGAAGAATAGGATACATGAGCCAAGTCTCTTTTTAAAAATTAAGTTTATTGGTAAATTTTTAGGTATACATAATCATGTTCCTTATGAGGAATTTGTACCTGTACATGATATAACTTGATTATTTTTCCCCTTCCCCTACCCTCCCTTCGGCCCACTTCCCCCTTTCCCTCCCTATCTATAGAAGCTTTGTTGAGGAATACATAGCCTTCGATGAAGTCTTAAGAGCAGAGTGCCCAGAGATGAAGCCTTTGAGGAAATACCAACTCTGAGAGCTCATGAGTTTTGAGATTGGCAAGTAGTAAGGTTTGAAAGACCGAACCCAGGTTGCTTCTGCAAACACAGCTATCGGCAAGAGCAAGAAGTAAGGCAGGCTCCATGGCTCTGGTTTGGGCAAGAGTTTTGGGATTTATCCTAACAAACAGCCACTGGAGAATGACGAGCAACCGAGCTCCAGATTCCTACCTCTACTTTCAGAAAAGCACTCGAGATGTATGGAGCACCCAAGAGAGGTGCATACTGTTCTAAGCTGGGGAATCAAGTATAAAACAATACCCTGTTTCTGTTAGGGGGTCAGGGAAGACTGGCTGGCCGTCTAGGGACAGATGATAAACCTAACTGCCAGTGTTCACAGACGCTGTCTGGGTGGATGGTGGTACCATGTATTTGACTAGAGCCCGAAAGGGAGGCGGTGTGGGGAAGGAAAGGATAATTCAGCCTCATATTGGGTTTAATGGGGCCCAGCATGGGTACTCACCTGGTGGTTGGATGAATACATCTGCAGCTCAAAGGGGAGCGAGGAGTTTACACTCGAGAGTCATCCACTGTATGTGGGATGGATCCAAAAGGTTTGGGTCAGATTACCTGGTATTTGAAAGGGAAAAGTCTGCTCTTCTACATCAGACGAGCATGAGCATTCAGAACATAGGAGCAAGAAGGGAAGGAATAAGGCTGTAAGGGCACCCAGGTCCCCCGAGCATCGCTTCCACAGCAGCAGCAAGGGGAGATTTAATTAAAAAGTGTTGGTGAAAGAGACCAAATAAGATAGGCATTTTTAAAAAATCTTTTTATGTATTTGGTGCAGGGTCTCATGTGA
The DNA here is from genome assembly GCF_000260255.1 of Octodon degus. Taxonomy (NCBI): domain Eukaryota; kingdom Metazoa; phylum Chordata; class Mammalia; order Rodentia; family Octodontidae; genus Octodon; species Octodon degus. Next base: position 8,956,602 of record NW_004524637.1, read on the forward strand.
TCCTCCCGCTTTCAGCCTTCGCAGCACTGGGATTACAGGTGTGCGCCATCAACCCAGATACTTGCTGGCTCAGCCTGCCCTGGGGACAGAGATGGTGCGCATGTGGTGCCAGGAATCGACCTTCGGTCCCTGCGCTCTCCCAAGCGGCGCTTTAGTCCACTGAGCTATCTCACTGGCCCCATGGATAGGCACTTCGCATTTAGCAATAAAGAGCTCATTGGACCACCTAACTTGCATTATGTTTTCTTTCTCAAGATTTGCAGAAATAGGAATCTGTCCACAGTGAGAAGAGAAAGAATTTAAAGATGAGGAAGTAGGGGTAATTATCTTGAAGATAACGAAAGGAGACATAGCAAGGGGAAGGTTTGGGTTTGAGGAAGGATCTAGATGAAATCCGATACTGACTCACAGCGGCCGTCTATTTGTCCCTCTGCAGGTCTTGAGGCTGCTAGGCCCACACAGCTGAGCTGCAGTTGTGGCTGATACTGTTGTGCTGTTCGTAGTTAAGTCTCGAGCATCTGGCTCTGCTCTACTGGTTTTATTTAGTGCTCATATCTTTAATAAAACCACCCTGCTTTATTTCTAACAGTTTTGGAAACAATTTTGTAAGAACACATTTTTCTGTTTAATTTCGTCAGGAAAACAGATGCATGGTGGATAAAGTACACATTTTTATTTGACTTTCTTTATAATGAAAGACAGCTGGGCATGGTGGCACACACCTGTAATCCCAATACTCGAAGCTGAGGCAGAAGGATCACTGTGAATTCAAGACCAGTCTGGGCTACAAAGTGAGCTCAAGGACAACTCAAATTTTCTAGTGAAACCCTGTCTCAAAAAGACAAAGACAGAAGAACTGACCTGATTAAATAAATAAATATTTAATGTAGTCTTCCAGCAGTGCTGCTGATACTACAAATAGGAGCTCCCTAGAGTCGTTCAAACCGAGTGGAGTTGGTCGGAGTAGAGGCCTTCAAGTTTCTGGAGTTGGAAACAAGATTTGTGTTTCTACTACCTATGACGATTCTGTGTAAAGTTACAGTAACAGAGTTTGTTAAAATTATTTTGAAAATAACTGAAGGGCTGGGGAAATACCCCAGTGGTCTAAGTGCCTGGCTTGTAAGTGCAAGGGCCCGGGTTCAGTTCCTGGTACAACACGCTATGCTGGCCCCAGAACTCTGGGCATGCCACATGGGCCACTCAAACCGGGCGTAGTGGCGCATGCCTGTAATCCCCCCACTGGGGAGGCTGAGACAGGATGATCACTACAAGTCCCAGCTGCATAAGGAGACCTTGCAACAAATTAATTGATTAATTAATTAATTTTTTGAAAAGAACTGAAGCAGAGTGGTCCTGTCCTTTATGGTACCCAGAATAACGCTTTCTGACCTTCTGAGGCATGGCTTAGTGACCAAGTGACCAAACTGCACCCTGGAGCTGGGAGTGGTGCCCTATGACAGCACACAGGCCTGGGCTTCTGGGCACTCTGAGGTCTCCCACGCGCTGGGTGGACTGTGGGTCACAGGAAGGGTTGGGGCGAAATGCTGCGAGGAGACGGGGCTTTGTGGAGGAGTCTTCAGGCCCAAAGTTCACTGGGGCAAGTGGCACCTGCTGAGAAACAGGAGAGTGTGGTCACGACCAAGCTGTGGTTCACCACTGCAGCATGAAAGTGTGACGTGATAGGTGAGCTACCTAAGCAGAGCGAGGACTGCCACATGCGTTTCCCAGGTTTGGGTTTTGCTCTTGCATGTTATTTTGTATGTGCGGTTCAGCTATTTTGAGAAAAAGCAAAGCATATGAAGTTAAAAGTTGCATTAAGTAAAGGTATTTCCTGATGAGATTTGGAAAATCAAAACCGGGAAAGTGCTGGAGGCTGCAAAACTCAATATTTCTTTGGATAATGAGAATTGAAGGTAGAGCAAAAACTAACAATAAATGTTTAAACAGACTCAGAATTTGGAATAAAAAGATGACTTGTAAACCGTGGGGTCCTATTTCCTGAATCTGGTTCAGTCTTCACTTCTTTGATGCTGAAAGTGGGGATAATAATACTCAAATTACAGAGCGTTTCCTTGGATTAAACAAAATAGGCAAAGACCTTCGTGAAATGCTGACACATAGTATGTGCTCAAGAAATGTTATCTGCTAGCAATACTCATGCGTAGAAAGAGCCGCCTTTGGTCCAATTGGTGATGTAGCTTGTCACTTGAAATCATAGCAGATTGAGTTTCTCAAACATCAGCCGCTGCAATTCTTAATAACTGTGTGCAATCTAGCAGTCATGTAAGATTAGAAATCTAAACTTGTGACAGAGAGGCTGTATGAGTAAAGCCTGAGTTTCTTTGGAGCAGAAATATACAGATAACACTTTCAGGTAGCATTTTATGACATTTAAAAAGCAAATGACAAAAAAAAAAAAAAAAAAAAAGCGAACAGAAGCAACTGTGTTCAATAACATACTAGTCTCTATCCATAGACATAGAATTTGTTAAGGGTTACTCAACACAACAAAAAAAAGTAAAGCTTAATACATAGTTTTGGATCTAACTCTACTTCTAAATACCTTCAAATAGTGATTCTTTGTCTTTGATATACTGGTGATGCTTTGGATAGCTGGTGGTAGATGATGAATTCAATAAACTACAGTTACTGTAAGCTTGTGATTCTAAATCTTTCTGAGTGATAGGTGTTGTAGTTTGGGGCTTCCAAAGGGAGTAATACAGTATAAGAAACAATTTATAGAATTATGTTATAAGTCATCCAAAGAATAATGCACCAAGACAGTGTAGGAGGTGTGTCCACACACTAAAGGCCAAAGACTCAGCTGAGGGCCTGGGTCCCAGAGTAACATCCTGCTTGAGCCCAGCTGAGGACCTAGAGCCCATGGCAATGCCCCCCACAAGTCCAGCTAGAGGCCTAGAGCCCACAACAGTGTCTCATGCAGGCCTGTTTCACTCTGCACTGCGAAGGTCAGTGGTGGAAGCTACAAAGTCTATGCCTGAGGGATGGAGGATCTGTGCTAGCAGGCTGTTATGGTTTGTGTCTAGTTGTCCCCCCAAAGCCTCACGCAGGCATGGGGTGGCTTCGGGAGTTTGTGATTGATTACTGTGGGTGTGGATGCTGCACCTGTGCTAGGACAGGTAATTTGCACTACATTGTAAGGTGGGAAGAGAAGCCAGCTGCTTGAGCTGCTGCTACTCCTCCCTTTGTGCTCTTGTTCTTTGCTGCTGCCATGAAAGGTTATTCTCTGCCTTGTGCCACTCTGCCTTGGTGCCAGCTGAGTATGGACTGAAACCTCCAGTAACTGTGAGCTAAATAAACATTTCCTTCCTTCATTTTGGGTGTTGGGTATTTGTCCCAGCAATGAGAGAAGAGTAACAAAGACACAGGCTGAGGGATCTGCACTGGAGCCAGCAAGCGACACTCAAAGTGAGGACCAGAGCTTCCCCATAAAGTACCACAGCCAAGTTCCCAAGCTTCTTCAGTGATGAGAACAGCTGAGTTCATCAGGAAAGACAGCAGGACCAGGTCCTCCAGGAGAATCAACAGCTCCCTGCAGCTTCCCAGCAGCTTCTAAACTTCTTCCTCTCCTGTTTTCCTCTTCTGCTGCTGACTACAAACCTCAGGTGGGCCTCCCACACCCAGCACCTCACAGCTGAGTTCAGCTGGGTGTTACAAGCTGACCACCAGTTGCGATCCACCAGAATAGGTTTGAGAATTTGGTAGAAGTTTAGAAAAGCTAAAGGACCACATGTTTATGTATGTTTGCATGCTATTTCTGGAGTCCAAAGATTCTTAGAAATAATAAAGGCTGGGGTTTATGAGTCTTAGATTATGAGTCCTTGTACTATAGTCTTTTAAAATTCATTCATTCATTGATATAGAGTCTCAGTGTTTGCCCACATTGACCTTGAACTGTTCTAATGCAGTGCTCTTTAAGCCTGAGCTTCCCATCACCATGGGCAACTGATGACACAACTCTAAAATTCCCATCTGTCTTACCATGTCGGGTTAGTTCAGGGGCTGCACATGGGATTCTGGTGGTGGCATTGTAGCCCGAGGTTGGTGCATGGATGGTGGAGACAAAAGAAGCAGCCAAGGCCAATACCTACCTGGTTGCACCAAAGCCTCATGGCCTCAGGGTCACACAGTCTGCGAGACAAGGATGTGCTCAGGCCTATCCTTAGGTGGACAGTCATGCAGGTAACCCAGATCTGTCCTGCGATGCAGGTCTCCACCCAATGCCAGCCAGCCCTGAAGGTGCCATTCATGAGCAGATACCTAAGTATGGAGCCTTTGGTGTTTTCTTGTTGTTGCTCTGTCTTAGTTACTTTTTACTCATTGCTGGGACAAATACCCGACACACAAAATGAAGGATGGAAAGGTTTACTTAGCTCACAGTTACTGGACGGTTCAGTCCATATTCCGCTGGCTCTAAGGCAGACAACAGCAGTTCATGCGGCAGAAAACAATGAAGAGCAGAGGAGGAGCAGCAGCTGCGGCAGCGTCCATCAAGCCTCTCTCTTCCTTCTGCGCTGACTGCAAAGACCAGTGCTCCACAGTGAAGATTGGAGCTCCTCCAAAGTGCCGTGGCTGCCAAGATCAAGCTCCTCCAAAGACTGGGACTTCTCCACGGAAGCAGAATGGGGCAGCAGGAAACCAGGCAGGGTGGCTTCCTGTCTTTCTCAATTCCTGGGCCCTGCCCACCTGCAGGGCAAGGCCCCCATGCTGAGATCTGCCTGAGCTGGAGCTGATTCATCCAAGTTGACACAATGTATCAACTAACACGTGCTTTTTTTTTTTTTTTTAAGAAGAGAAAAAAAAAAAAAAACAGCCAACATTTTGGTCCTAGGCTTTCAAGGTCAGTGAGGACTCACGAAATAGGAGAACCTGTACTGCAACATCCCGTAACTCAATTGTGTCCCAAATTTTCTGATCAAGGAGATTTTGGGGCCACAGAGGAAAGTGATCGATGATGTAGAGTGTGCCTAAGGAGAGTCACATGGAGAAAAAACATTCTCTCAGGCTTTCACAGATAGCACATTGGCCAAGCAATGGCCGTGACTCATCCACATGGCTGACACTGACAAAGATTCTACAGTCTGAGGTACAGAATCTCAGGATAAATCCTGAGGGGATTTAACTGACCTTATCAGATCCAAAAGTTACAATTCTTGTTATATAGGTCTTGCTTTGTCTTGGTCTTAACCATCTAGCAGAAAAGTATGAAAATGAAGTATAACAAGTGAAGCCATATTAATACGCTGAGCTGAAAAAGGCTCAAGTCAACAACTTCGGACATTGACAGTCTTATGGAAAACCCACTACTATTATGGACTATTGGACTATATTGGGATATTTTGCTGAATTCATGCACCTACAGTATTTAAATTACAATGGAATACCCATCTCTGACAAAACTAACCAAAAAAGGGGGATACAAATGAATGACCATTTTGTATCTGTATACTCAATATAGTTAGGATAGATATACAGCTCCATTCTCTTAATTCAATGAATAGAGAGGTTTGTTTTAATAGTGCTTGAGACAGGATATCATGTCTGCATCTTGTACAATGAATAACCACTATGACAGTAATATGCAATGTATTAATTATTGAAAATGTACTAGTAATCGGTTGTGAAACTGTCTCATTGTTATTTGTTTCTCAATAAAAATATTTTTAAAATAAAATAAAAATAATAATATGGCAGAAGAGGAAATAAAAGGAATTGGAAGATGTAGGAATTCAATGAGAAGAAAGTTTTAAACTAGTAATGTTTAGAGAAGATATACCTGCACTTGTACTATGAATAACCACTACGAAGACAACAATATGCAATGTATGAATTATTGTAACTGTTCTACTAACTTGTTTGGAAACTGTCTCATTGCTGTTTCTTTCTCAATAAAATTAATATAAAAATAAAATTAAAAAACAACAACAACAACAAACAATTTCAAAACAAGATGATAGGGAATTAACAATGATTATTATAGTGCATATTGTTATCTTCAAAGTAGTTGAAGATCAGATTACAAGAAACAGGCATGTAAGACTTATCAAGTAATGCAAGAACTAATTTCATTTCAGTGAACTAAGAGAAATTCGTAATGCAGTTATCTTAGCTATCTGCATATATACACAGATCTCTTTTCTCTCTTCCTTCCTTTCTCTTTCCTCCTCCAAGTTGTTCTTCCTTTTGAGCAGTTTCTTTCCCTTTCACAATATTTATTTCACCTTTTGGATCTTATTTACTCTTTGAGGTTCTTGCACTAGGGAAGCAATATGATGTTTACACATCTAGGTCTGATTTATTTCACTTGTGAGTATGGTCTCTGGTTGCATCCGTTTACCTCCCAAAGCCTTGTTTATCTTTCTTTCGAGCGGAGTGGCACCTGCTGCTGTGTTTCCCAGAGTGCTCAGGTTCTGGGGTCCGAGGTGAGCTTCAGGCCTGGCCTTCATTGTTTGCTCCTCAACAGGTGGAGTTCCGCTCCCTGCTGTGCTGCCCAGGTGGGATGCGGGACAGTGCAGTCAGACTGGCTGATGCAGCTCCCAAGGCTGTCTGGGCACCAAGCCAGGGAGAGCAGAGGTTGGACCCAGCACAGGAGTCATTGTGGGGCAGGAGGCTCAAACCTGGCCATACGTCAGACAACCAAGTAAGCCTGGACCTCGTGTTCTCCCCCTCCCAGCCAGAGGCGTCTTTCCCATGAGTGGAGCAGGAGGTGAAGCTGGACTCGCTCTCCTTTCTGCCTTCCCCATGCATCTCCTCTTCTCATGAGACTAAATCCGAGCCCTGTCTTTCACCTGGCTTCCTCAGCTCTTCCAGAAATAGTTTCGTGCATGCATAACTGCCATGTCTGTGGGGAGGAGATCGTTGAGGGCCTTACTTAGCCAACATCTCGTTCCACCTTCTGAATCATATTCCTGAAAGAATGAGTCTCACAGGACGCTCTGGAGGCTGCCATCTGGATCACTTGTGCTGGACACACAAGAAAATTTGGAACAGCCAGGACCTCCTTGGCCTTCCTGGAACAGTCAGTGCTGTGTCTCAGCTGGGTTATGAGTGGTTTTGTGACACTTGGATCAAGGGGTTACACTTGGACAACATGGTATGGGGTCACCACAAAACTTTGAGTAGAGAGAACTGAGATTCTGATCCTCTTACAGCTCTTTCTGTTCCAGGAGCCTAGATGAGTGCTTGAATCCACTCATCTGACATGAAGGAAGGTCACAGTCCAGGAAGGACCTTAACACTGTTAAGTCATTAACAGCCATTTACATGCTTATATCCTGACCTCTGTTCATTTCAGGTGGGGACTCTCACCTTTGCTCTTGAGAAGAATCCTCAGGAATCAATGCTTTGTCCCAGTGGTGGCAGGAGCCCCTTTATTGGTCCACTGACCTCCACACACCAACTCTCTGCAGGGCACCCACTTGCACCTCCCGGGGTCATCTTGACTGCAATATTCCTTTGAAACATTATGTTATATACATCACAGAACCTTCTGTTGCATGACTAAATAGCAGAAAATGAGCTTCTTTCCTCTGTATTCTTACTGGTAGGATCGTTCTCTCAATGCAGAGGGTGTAGACCCCGAAAGGTAGATCTCTCAGTCTTCAGTTATGCAGTGGTGAACTGGGTTCCTGAGTTTAACCCAGACTTTTATTGCATCCTTTGAATGAGAACTTATTCATTGATCTATGAATTAATTCAATCAACATTTTTTATGCACTTAGTACAGGGTCTACAGGGTCTCACTGTGCAGCTCAGCCTCATGGTGATCCTCCTGTTTTCAGCCTCCCAAGAGCTGGGATTATAGGTGTCTACCACCATGCCTGGCATCAGTGGCTGGCTCAGCACACCTGGGAGTGGGGCCGGTGGGTCATGTGGGGCCGGGAGTCACACCCCAGTCCCCGCCCTTGGCTAACAAGCAATCACCCATTTTTGAGCTCCCGCCATACACTTAAAATGTAGAACAAATACTATTCCTATTTAACGTAGTAGTAGTCATTGTAATTTTTTAAAATATTTAGAACCACTGTAGACCAAACTAATACATACCATGAGCTGATAAAAAGATTATTTGAAGTTTAATGATCTCCAAAGCATTAGTATGTCTTATAATTGCTCAGGCATCCACAGCTGAGTTTTTACACTGGATGTCGCTTAGGGTCCCTGAGGACTTCTGCAGTGCCTAGAGATGATTTTCCTTGGCATGGTCTAGGGAAGGTAGGGGAACATTGCTATTGCTATCCAGAGGGAGGGAGCCAGGAAGCCACCAACCACCCCACCGTCCTCAGCTACCTCCTGACAGCAGACAGTTCCCCCCTGCAAATTTCACTAGTGCCAGGGTTGCAAGATCCTGCCATCCTTTGAAAGAGCTGATGAGGTGGAATTCCAGATGCTGATATTTGATCATATATATTGATCACTATATTCTTTGCTTCTAAAAAATAATTATTATCTAAAAAGAATATAAAATAGTATTAAAAAATTAGAAGTGATACAGAACTTCACCAAAGAAGACAGTTGGAATTTGACAATGGTTGCTGTATTGTGTAATGTTGTCTTCAAAGTAGTTGTTCAGAGCACCAGCTATAGTAATATTTGCTTCTCTAATGAGGATTTTAGTAAATGCCTTCAAAACTGATGCTAAAATTTTTTTTTCTACTGAAAGGAAAATATTTCAACGTATGCAATACCAGAAAAGTTAACAGGTAAATAAGCATTTCTGTTTCAGTGAAATTCTAGAAGGTTAAAACAATATCAGAATTCCTGCTTCCTAAAGTTTAATATTATCTTCCTGACAGGACATACATGAAAGAGGTATAAAAATGTCCAGGAAATGAATGAGTGAATGAATGATTGGTGGGTTGGTTGGTTAGAGTTTTGAGGGATTTGACACTGTTTGCTTGTTTGTTTGTTTATTGTTGTGGCTCTGGAGATTGAGGCCAGAGTCTCCTCCACTGTCAGGGCTTTGCAACTGAGTCACACCTCCAGACACCAGGGGAGACTTGGGGGTATATTTGCATTTGGGGTTATTTTGAGGCAGGATCTCATTTAGTAGCCAAGGCCAGCCTCAATTTCACAGCAATCCTCCTGTCTCAGTCTCCTGAGTGCTGGGATCAGGTGTGCACCACCATGCCCGACTCAGACATCAGTTTTTAACCAGCCAGATAGCTCAGCAGACTAAAGCACCTGCTTAAGCAGACACAGGGACCAGGGTTTGATCCCCAGCTTGCCGTTCTGGCCCCGCCCCTAGGGCACACTGAGAAGACGACTGAGACTGGGCGTGGTGGGGGCACTCGCCTGTAATCCCAGTGCTTGGGAGCCTGTAAAGAGGAGAATCACTATGAGTCCAATCTGTGTAGTGAGACCCTGTACTAAATATATATATATTTGAGGGATATATATATATATATATATATATATATATATATATATCTGTTCCTCAAAAGAAAGTCATTCTGTTAAGAAAAACAAAACTACTTCTCGGATTTGGATTATGGAAGTGCTCCTGCTTCCCTCATACTCCTTGGGCAATGTTTCAATTTTTGCTTTCCACCCAAGAATGCAACCTATGCTAGGTTGTTTTCTGTTACAACTTCTACTGGTAAAATTGGAGATTTTGTGAGGCTTAGCTTCAATCCAAGCTCCTCTACTTAACATAAGAGAAAACTGGCATACATGACTGACTCACACTGTTCCACAGTTCTCTCATCGTCCATGTGGCAGGCAGTAAAAGGTTTCTGTGAGGGAACTAAATTACTGTGCAAAATGCTTTGTACCAAGTAGATGCTCTGTGAGTCTTATTTTTTATTTTTTATTTTTTGGCAGTACCAGGGATCGAACTCAGGACCTTGCAGTTGACAGGCAGAAGCTTACGCCACTGAGCTATATCCCTGGCCCCTGTGAGTCTTAAATAGCGTGAGAAGAAGCCTTTCCCATCTTGTGTGTACATCTGTTAGCACGTGATACTGTAGGAGAAACAGTCAGGAGTTTCTGCATATTGGAATGCTTATCTAGTTATTTAAATTTTTTCTCATAAAGAAACAATTAATGGGCTTGGGAGATAGCTCAGTGGTCTAAGTGTCTGCCTGGCAAGCACAAGGACATGGGTTTGATCCCTGGTACTGCATGCCATGCTGGCTCCAGAACCCTAGACACATCCTGCAGCCCCCAACCATGCGTGGTGATGCATGCCTGTAATTCCAGAGCTGGGGAATTACAAGTCAGCTACAAGTTGGAGCTGCATAGCAAGACCCTGTACCAAATAAACACATAAATAAATGGTTTTTTAAAAAAATTTTAAAAAGAAAAACTAGCAAATTCAGCATCCCTCAGACATACAGGTTATTATGTTTTTAATAGCTCCAAAGTAAAGTGAATTATGGTACCATTTGCAGTAATGGATCTGATAATTCCATTGGCTTCTACTGGTTTGGGTAGTTTTGTTGGGAACGCCCCACTCAGTAGCACTCTGCTGATTACAGAGCTGTTGCGTTTGAGAAACGAGCCCTTGAATGAAGCCTCTCTAACTTTAGAAGTTTTGGCCTACCAGTAAAACCATCACATCCTGCTGTGGTGATTTTGCTTCAAAATATCCCCCAGACTGAATCTCAAAAGCTCTCACTTCTTCAGAGTGCGACTCCTTGGGAAGGTCCTAACTGGACTGCATGCTGAGGGCCTGATGACAACTTGGGAAGAGGTTTGGCCCTGAAGGCAGTGAGCCACGGGCTCTGCCTGGGGCCTGCATCTGGCCTCTGGCCTTTCCTGCCCAGCTCTTTTCCTCTGTTTCTTTCCAGGCTCCCATGAGGGGCGCAGCTTTCTTCCTCTGTGCCCCGCTACTGTGATGTTTCTGTCTCGGAGCAGGGAACCATGGGGTTGTACAGACTCCCTGTTCCTGAGGATTCCGAATCCTGAGATTAAGAGTACTACTAAGCTTGAGTCATTTGTAGGGGAATGGGCGCACCCTGGGCCTTAATGGTGTGCAAAATAAATCAGATGCACAAGTTGAAATATCACATGATTAGGCTGGGCATGGTGGCACGTGCCTGTAATGCCAGCCCCTCAGCAGGCTGAGGCAGAAGAATCTCTGTGAGTTCGAGACCTGCCTGGGCTGCAATATGACCTCAAGGCCAGCCTTAGCTGTGTAGCTAGTCACTGTCTCAAAAAGGCTAAATAAATATCACATCATTTCTCTTATATGAAAGACTGAGTGTAAAAATAAAGAGCAAACTGAAATAGAGATAATGAAAGTAGGGACATGGATCATTCCTAAGGGGGAAGATGAGCAAGAGACAAAGGAAAGAACAGGATAAGGTGTGAAGCAAAGGAGCTGTGGTGTGTGCTGTGTGTGTGCCAACCTCTCCGCAGAACGCATACATCATGTTCTTCAAATGTACCAAGAAATACTACAGGAGAAGGATCAAGGCATGGGTGGGAGGGAGGGAAGGGATAAGCGATGAAGAAAGGAGTTAAGACATGTCCTGTGCATGTACCAGTTTCCCACAATGTGCACATGACCTGCAACCATCATATACTAATAAACTAAAATTGAAAAACTTTTAAATTGAAAAATAGATTCTATGTATTATGAATAGGTTCTGCCACCCATAGAAATGTCCCTGAGACACTGGTTCTGGTAAGTTCCACTTGTTTTAAGAAGAGACGGGGCTGGGGAGATGGTTCAGTAGAATAAGCACTTGCCTAACAAGCACAAAGGTCTGAGTTCAATCCCTGGTTCCGTGAAAAATAAACAAATAAATACAACCTAAGAATGAATTGCCAGTCCTATGGATGACCCACTACTATTATGGACTATTGAACTACATTGGAATATTTTGCTGAATCCACACACCTACAATATTTAAATGGCAAGGGACTACCCATGTCTGACAAAACGAAACAAAAAAAAGGAATACAAATCAAGGGCCATTTTGTATCCGTATATTCAAAATAGCAAATATACAGCTTCTTTCTCTTAATTCAATGAATAGAAAGATTTGTACTAATATCTTTTAATAGTGTTTGTGGGCAGGATATCACATCTGCATCTTGTACTATGAATAACCACTCTGAAGACAACAATATGCAATGTATTAATTATTGAAACTGTCCTACTAATTGGTTTTGAAACTGTCTCACTGCTATTTGTTTCTCAATAAAATTATTTTTTAAAATGCTCCAAAGAAAAACCAAACGAAACCAACCAACCAACTGAACAAACAAACAAACAACAACAACAACAAAAATGCAAGAGATGTTTCTGAAGTTATTGGTTTGGGCCGGGTGGCCACTCCTCCTCGAGCCCTTGAGGCCTTGCCCTTTGCGCTTTCCGCTCTGCCTCCTGCATGTGTGCTGTTGAGCCCCCTAGTGGTGCAAGCGAGGCTGTTGTATCTCCAGAGAGGTAGCCTCTTGGTGGGAGAAGGGCGAGGGTCCACGGCAAAAAGGAGCTTGGCTCTTGTTCAGAGAGAGATGTCCCAAGGAATTTCTCCCTGTGTCTCATCAGCCAGAAGTACCAGAGGACCAACAGTATCTGCGTGTAAGGCAGGAATGGTGAAAACAAATCATTGAAATCACTTAACTGAAAGAAAGGAGCAAGGGACAAGCTTCAATGTCTACCATGTCCTGCCTCCTTAACTACCCGACATCCGTCCAACTCTTCACGAACATCCAACCTCCAAAGTCTCTTCAAGGTACAGGCTCCACCCCGATGCAGAGTTCTTCAGATGAGGCACACTCTTGTTCATCCGGTCAAAGGTGACTTTTAGCAGTCTTGCAGCTTCACCATTTAAAAACAAACGTCTTGAACACAGCAGCAGAAGTTTGGAGAAAAGAACTAGAAAATGTGTAGTAAAGCCTCTCCTTCAGCAAACAGAAGAACTGAAGGCACAGGAAAGCCCAGAAGAATTATCCAGGAAGAGAAAATTCTCTTGCTCTTGCCAGCATAATTTCCCAGCACGTCCCTAACCCTAGCTTGCAAAAGATGCTTCTTCTCCAGTTGATCAACGTGGCCTCCTCTGGGGATGTCACACTTATAGGATGAGGTGCTTCTGCGTGGCTTCCAGAAGCAGCTCGATTCCTAATGATGTGAGCTTTTGTGCTCAAGCCCACTGAGGGCTGAACAACCAGGGACTACAGTCAGCTATAACTACCATGGTCGGTTTATGAGCTTCGTGGGCCAGTCACCACCGCTAGACATCTTTTCCACAGCATCTGTCCTCACGTCGAAAGACAGCAAACTTTTTCATCATCCTTCCAGTGCCAAAGGCTATATTTTGATCGATACTTTGAGGCAGTTAAAAATAATAAATATTTAGACTGTGTTTCTTTGCCAGTGGGCAATTTACATTATTTGGTTGAGAATTCCTACTAGAAGTACTTCAGAAAAAAAAAAAACTGAGAGCTTGTTCTCTCTAGTGCAAAACTACAGATCGGCAGCTTCTTATTTCCTCACCTCTCATTTGAGGTGTCAGAGATGATGGCTTTATGGGCTTTCACAGCCTTCGTCATAAGGACTTAACCTCCCAGGCAGAGTACTTTTCCCTTCAAAAAGCAATACACTCTTCTATCTGTTTGTCAACCAGTTATCCAATCTGAATTGATCCCCCTTTTTTTGTAGGAATTTTCAAAAAGTTGTAAGGAAAATGTTGGATTTCCCACATAAAATATTCTGGGATTTGGGGATATTTTCATTATCATTCGGGCTTCCATTGGCAGGTCATCTCCCCCTCTGATGAAGAATGCACATACGTAATTACCACTGGTCCAGGCAGCAGCGCTCCAGGTGGTAAGTGATCGGGTCTCCTCCTCCATTACCCAGGTAATGAATCCTGTTTCAGTCCTGGTTCTCAGGAATAACAGTAATAGTGGACCTTGTGTTATCAAATTAAAGGGCATTCATTGCTGGGTGTGATGGTGCTATTCTGCAATCCAGGTATGCCTGTGGCTAAGGCAGGATGACTGAGAGACCAAGGCCAGCTTGGGCTGTGCAGCAAGTTCAAGGTCAGCCTGGACTACCTAATGAGATTCTGACTCCAAAAACAATGTGTTTCTTTGGAGATTATCTGTTGCTTTGTTATTGAAGTGATAGACAACCAGGGCAAGACGAAGCCCTTAGGAACAACTCATCAAAGCCCATGAAAAATGGATTAGATAATTGATGCAATAGTTACAATCAACATGTGCTAGAAAGTTTTGCTGTTGTTGTCGCTGTTGTTCTGCAGCTGTTGGTTGCATAACAGTCTCCTTGATGGAGTAGCTGGACTTAAAGCTAAAATGGCGGCAGGGGAGGGAAGGCAGCCATTTTGTCACCATTCTCCTCAGCAAAGTGCAAGCTGCTCTTGACCTGCCTCATTAAGTTCTTCGCTTCTCAATTGAAGTATTTAATGGAAACATTCTACTCTTCTTTCTTTATATTGATCATCCCACCCTGTGATAGCAAAGAATTCATCAAATTGGGAGCACTTGAGAGGGTGACAAGTCAGACACCATGATCAACATAGACTATGGATCGTTAGAAATGCATGTTATGACTGTCCCCTGCAAAGTCCTGTACACTGTGGAGCCTGTGCTGTAAGGGAGGAGTCAATCCAGTGTATTCTGTTTCTGAAATTGTGACCCTAAAATGATTATTTATCTATACAAAATGAAGAAACATATGAGGCCATATTTTATTTATGGGGAATTTTAGCTGGATTTTATCACTGCAACAAAATATCTCAGAAAAACATATTATAGGAGGAAGTGTTTATTTTTGGCTAATGATTTTAGGAGCGTCAGTCCATTGTCAGCTTGTTCTTAGGTCCATGGCTATGTAGAAGCACAAGGGTAGAAATGCATAGAAGAGGGAAGCTGCCCATAACTAAAGTGGCAAGAAAGGAGAGAGAGAGAGAGAGAGAGAGAGAGAGAGAGAGAGAGAGAGAGAGAGA
>NW_004524637.1:8971640-8978983 GCF_000260255.1 Octodon degus
AGCTGCCCATAACTAAAGTGGCAAGAAAGGAGAGAGAGAGAGAGAGAGAGAGAGAGAGAGAGAGAGAGAGAGAGAGAGACAGAGAGAGAGAGACAGAGAGAGAGACAGAGAGAGAGACAGAGAGAGAGAGACAGAGAGAGAGACAGAGAGAGAGAGACAGAGAGAGAGACAGAGACAAAGGTAGAGACAGAGACAGACAGAGAAAGAGAAGAGAGAGACAGAGACAGAAAGAGACAGAGAGACAGAGACAGAGACAGAGACAGAGACAGAGACAGAGCAATCAGGGAGAAACCCTCCAGGGCCTGTTCCCAGGGACTCACCCTTTTTAGCTAACTCCCTCTTCCTGAGTTGCTATAACCCCCCAATAGACTATTGTATTTTGAACTCATTAGTTGCTTAATCCAGGAATAAGGTGAGAGCCCTTGTGATCTGGTACTTCCCCAAAGCCACAGCTCTGAATACCACTGCCAGCCCTGCACACCAGCCTTTGGAGGACTTTTAAGATTCAAACTGAGGGGCCAACAAGATAGCTCAGAGGACTAAAGCACCTGCTTAGGCAAGCACTTGATCTCTGCACCACATGCTGTAGTCAGCCCCGTCTCCAGGGCACACTGAGCCAGCTAGAGTCTGGGTGAGTTGGCAAATGCCTGTAATCCCAGCCCCCACAAAAAGAGGATGGAAAGTGGCAGAATAAGATTTTCTGTTGCTATATACACTGTTCAAAGGCTGTGGTATGGGTGAGCTACCATGGAGAGGCCAACAGAGGCTCTGCAGAAGTGTGTGGAAGTCCACCTTCTTTAGATTGACCCACATTTCTCATTTTAAATAGGTTTAAATATCTCATCATGACAATAAAATTTCTGAGGTTGAGAGCCAGAAACTTACCCAGGCTGTCACACTTTAATCTTTAACAAATGGAGCACCTGTCATCTAAATATTACACACTTTATTTCTAGTTGAGTGCCTAACGTGAAAATTTTAAGCATATACCCTCTCTGGAATCTAGAGGTTAGGGGTGGGCTGAGGAGGTGCTACACATTGCTTAGAGCCCCGTCTCTGTGGCCAGAAGGTGTTAGCTGTTCAAGATCGCAGACTGCAGACACCTTACACTTCCCTTCCCAGAAAACAAATGTTAGACTCCCTGTGACACCCAAGCATACATTTATCATCTCATTTGAGACCTTGAGTTGCTTGTCTCCACCATTTTATGAAGCTACAAATGACAAGAAGACGTAATTTTGAAAATAAGCACATAAACCCTCGATTAAGCAAAAAGAAAGACTTAGCTGGGAAATAGATGACATCACATAGTCTTTGCTTTCTGGAAAATTTCCTGACTGCAAGTTTGTACAGAGTCTGAATTCCTTCCATCCCCTGTCCAGATAGAGGGAAAACTCAGTGCATGGTCTCCTTATATGCTGTATAGAGGATCTTCTCTTCCTTTCCCTCCCCTCCCCACCCTTTCCCTTCCCTCCCCTCCCCAACCCTTCCCTCCCCTCCCCTCCCCTCCTCTCCTCTCCACTCCTCCCTCTTCTTCTCTTCTTTTAAAAATGTATTTGGTTGTGGCCGACCAGATAGCCCAGTGGACTAAAGCACCTGCTTAGGCAGAGCGCAGGAGCCGGGGTTTCATCCATGGTATACCATGCCAGCTCCCAGGGTGTGCTAAGGCTGCAACTGAGACTGGGCATAGTAGCTCATGTGCCTGTAATCCCCGCACTTGGGAGGCTGAAAACAGGAGGATTACTAAGAGTCTGACCTGTGTAGTGAGACCCTGTAGACCCTGTACTAAATAAATAAAAATAAATTAAAAAATAATAATAAAGCTTTCATGAAATGGAGCTCACTCCTAAGTCGCAAACACCCCAGGAAGGAAGGCAATGAGACTGAGAATGAACAGACTAAATCAATGACTGCACTGTGCTCGTTGAACTTTCGGACATGAGACCCATCACAGGAAATCAGAAGTGGCTGTTTTTACACACTGCTCTTAAAAGAAGGGGTTCATGGGGCTGGTGAGATGGCTCAGTGGTCTAAAGCACCTACTTAGAACAAGCTTAGCAAAGCACAGGGACCATGGTTCAATCTCCTAGCACCACATGCCAGCCAGCCCTGCCCCCTGGTGGGCTGAGCTGGCCACACACACACACACACACACACACACACACAAATAAATAAATAAAAGAAGGGGTTCAACTAGGTTAACAGTGAATGATACAAGGAAACTTTTAAAAAAAAAGGATTAGAAATTTGAGGAGTGAAAAATATTACAACAAAAATAATGGTGAGATTTAGAGAATAATTGTGTATATCCTGAGATGTTTAGTGAACTACAGGAAGGATCTGAGCAACACATCTAGAGTGAGGCAGCAAGGAAAAGAGAAAACATGACAGAAAACAGAGTAAGTACAGAGTTCAGTGTCCACAGAGTTCTTTGTAGATAAAGAAAAAAGGCAGAGGCAGTCCTGAAATTAACCAATAAGTTTCCCAATATGATAAAAACATGTCTATAAAGTCATGAGGGTAAATGAAAAAATATTGCACTTGTACTGTTTCTAGTTTGAACTGCAGAAGACTGCAGACCATAACATCCTGGAAAAACACTTAAAAAAAAGAAACCAGGTTTAGGCTGACAGCTTATGCCTCACCAACAGCAGTGAAATCCAGGAAGGGCAGGAGAGATGGCTCAGTGGACTAAGCACCTGCTTTGGCCAGCGCAGAGAGTAGGGTTCGATCCCTGGTCCTGTATGCCATGGTGGTCCCACCCCTGAGGGCAAGCTGAGCCCACAACCCTATGCCTGCAATCCCAGCACTGGGGAGGCTAAAAACAGGAGGATCAGTAGGAGTCAGAGCTGTGAAATGAGACTAGATGCTATACCAAATGCATACATGAAAAAAAAAAAAAAAATCCAGGAAAAAATGGGATGCTGTTGCTGAGGTGAGAGGGTCTCCTGCCAACCTGAAATTTTATTCTGAGGAAAAGGAGAGAAAAATGTAGGACTCTGCAACCAAGACACACTCATTTTAAAAAACTCAAAGGATGTCCTTTTGGAAAAATTAAACCAATTCTACAATGAAGATGGAAAAAGAATCAGAGGACAAGGAGAGCGGTAAATACGTGGGTAATGCTAGTGACACTGAACATACAAAACTATTCTTTCTTTTTTCAATTTAAAGCACAAGCAGTTCTCAGGCACTGAGTGCCATGCCAGCCTTTCCTCAGAACGCGCTGAGCTGGCCACCGTGACCACACATGGTGGCGCACGCTTATAATCCCTGCGCTGGGGAGGCTGATGCAGGAGGATCACTATGGGTCTGAGCTGTGTACTGAGACCCTGTACCAAATATATAAAAAACAAAACAAAACAATCACAAGTGGTTGCATAGAATCCAAGAAGGGGTCATCAATTTACAGCATGAAAAAGATCATGGTTTAAAGGAGAAAAATC
Organism: Octodon degus; assembly: GCF_000260255.1. Classification (NCBI taxonomy): domain Eukaryota; kingdom Metazoa; phylum Chordata; class Mammalia; order Rodentia; family Octodontidae; genus Octodon; species Octodon degus. The sequence continues at coordinate 8,975,087 of NW_004524637.1, forward strand.
TGTACCTGTGAGTTTTCATAAGTAGGCATTCTTACTAGGCTAAGGTAATAAATAAATCACAAGCAGTAGAACACTTAACTTCAATTTCTTCACTTCACTATACAACATCACATACTGATCATTACGTAGAGAAAACCAAGGTACCTTGCCACCAATGCAGAATAGCCCCATCTAAGACGCAGAATGGTCAGTGACAAGCCCATTTTGCAAGGCCTTAAATAACTTGCTATGTTGGGTTTTAGATCATTGATAAATGCAAATTTCTTTTTTTTTTGCCTTGGTATCTAAGTGTTAGGGCACTTTTGGATTTTTCTCTTTTTTTGTACTGGGAATCAAACTCAGGACCTTGCACTTATCAGGCAGGCTCTTGTGCCACTGAGCGATATTCCTGGCCACGTTAGAGTATTTTAGTGATGATTGGGTAAATTATTGAACTTCCACATTTGATTTGCAAGAATATAAAAATATCATTGATTAGTTAAAAGACAAGGATGTGAAGTCTTGATTAAAAATGAAGAGCTATCAAATATTTAAGATAGTATTAAAAATATTGCTGGTCATGGTGGCCCATGCCTATAATCCCAGCACTGAGGCAGGAGGCTGAGGCAGGAGGATCACTGAACTTCTAGGCCAGCCTGGGCTGCATAGCAAGAGCCTGTCTCAATACACCCCCCCCCCCACTTAATCATCTGTAGTGACACTGTTACGACTGCTTCTGTGTCTTGGATCCAGTGAAGTTGCTTTACCTTTCGTGGTCATTTTGATTTGAGGAAGACTCAGAGGTCACACAGGGCAGAGCTTGAGAATTAGGTGGGCGAAGCTGGCCCGCACGGTTTCCCCAAGCCTCCCTTTCGCCTGCATCGCGCTTGGCGGCAGCATTCACTGTGTTGCTTACTGTACCTCATGGAGACACAAAGAGAATTCCAGAACTGCTTCAGAAAATGGGAAGAACAGTGGGATACATGTCTTTCGAGGAAGGGGAAGTATCTTGAAAGCAATTAAGAACAGTGTTTTTTTAAGTGTAATTAACATTTTACAATCCAAGCATTTTCTCTGTATGTTGATTACCTCTCATGCATCTGTCTAGTAGCACTGTCTGTATGAAAGAGAAAGATGGATGCAGTCAGGGCGTGAGATTCAAACTCATTTAGGTGGTCGCAGATCAGAATAGGAAAGTCAGCGATGAGGACGTAACAGATTTAATTATGCAACTAACAATGTTTATAAATGAATCAATTACAAAATATTCTTTCCACTCAGGTATACTTTTTTTTTCCTCTTTTTGTATTTTAGGGAAGGGTCTAAAGGGTGTTCAGGGTCTCACTATGAGATCGGACTCGTAGTGATCCGCCTGTTTATAGCTTCCCAAGAACTGGGATTACAGGTGTGCACCACCACCGAACCATTGGCCCCTGCACCTGCCTACAGGCGCTTTAATCCACTGAGCTATTTAGCCGGCCCTCTAGGGATACTTCTAATGGTCACAATAACCAAGTCTTGTGCCACAAAGCAAAGTTACCAGACTTAAAGTGACCACTGTCACATAGAAGACATTTTCAGGCCAAAACAAAATTTCTAGAGGTTATTCATGAAAATATTAGGCAAAAATAGGAAGCAAAACTCACTTTTACTTCTTAAAAGCATGTAGGTCAGAGAAGAAATCGCAACCACATTAGAAAGTGCTGGGAACTGCATGGTAATGATAAAGCTGAAGTGTTTCTTAAAAGGAATAGCTTTAATAATTGTATCAGAAAGGAAGCCAAACCCCAAAATAAATAAGTTTTTAAAAATTAGATGAGGGGCCAGGGAGATAGATCAGTAAAATAAGCACTTCCCTAGCAAGAGCGAGGGCCTGAGTTCAATCCCCGGTTCCACCAAAAAAAAAAAAAAAAAAAGTAAAAAAATTAGATGAAATAGGACTGGCTTCATAGCTCAGCAGATTAAAAATGCCTGTTTAGGCAGAGCACAGTGGCCGGGGTTTGATCCCTGGCATGCTGAGCTGGCCCTGCCCCAGGGATGTGCAGAGATGGCGACTGAGACTAGACATGGTGGTGCGCACCTGTAATCCCAGCACTTGGGAGGCTGAAAACAGGAGGATCACTACAAGTCTGAACTACGTAGTGAGAGCTTATAGACCCTGTAGACCCTGTCCTAAATACAGAAAAATAAATAACTGCATGAAATAAGTAAATAAGCTTAAAATTCTGTTAAATTTAATATATCCAAAATATAAAGAAAATAATATATAACAAAACAAAAAGACAACAGACATACAATAGAAGTACCATACCAAGAATATTTCCAATAAATGTTAAAACTTTCAAGCTGAAGTCCGGGCGTCGTGGCGCGTCCCAGCACTGGGGAGGCTGAAAGCAGGAGGATCACCATGAGTCCGGGCTGTGGAATGAGACCCTCTAACAGCCACATACATTAAAACAACAACAACAACAACACCAACAACAAAACCCTGACAAACTTTAATTAGGGTTGGGCAAGGGAAAAAGAATGAAAAAATATTAGAAAAAAAAGAGGGATTATAAGGAGGTCTTCTACAGAATTTAAAATACTATTTGATTGCTGTGATGCCTATAAATTTTAACTTACTAAAATGAAACAAATGATGAAAACATAATTCAAATTAACCTAAGGAGTGATAGGAAAGGAACTGTAGAGGGTTCTCACTGTCAAGGAAACTAAATCAGTGGTTAAGTTTTCCTCCGATGTCCTCACTCCCAAGTGGTTCAAATATTTTACTTATAAATTCTATTAGACAACTAATATGCAAATTAATTCTGATCCTACACAAACTATCCCTAAAGTTGAAAATATCCCTACTCTTCATCAAACAGGATATTTGGTCTGAAATTTGAATGGGTGATATGAAAAACATTACCGCCCAAACTTGTGAATATAGACATTAAAATCCTAAAAGAATGCATCTGCAGTCTGACAAATGAATAATACTTTAGGGATGTAGGTGGTTTAATACATAATGGGCTTCCGTAATATACCATCTTAACCAATAAATAATATATAATCATCAAAATAGATGCACACAGAATGATGTTTTCCTTTGCCTTGAAACTCTTAGCACACTAATCATTGCAGTCGAATAGTCTGGTAAAGATGTTGCCCCAGACCCCAAAGCGCAGCTGGTAGCACGCCTGTGAAGCACTCCTCTTTGAACCAAAGGCTGGCATTTCTGCCACTGCCACTTCTACTGGGTACTTTGTCGGGGCCCTCAGCGATGAGACAGGAGGTATTAATCGTAGGAAAAATGAAACAGATGGTTTTCACAGATGACATGATGTTGTCTGAAATGCAGAATCTTTTAAAGAATTACTGAGTAATTTATCAAGACTGATTAACACACTAATCAACGAATACTTTAACCATATTTTGTATATTGGCATTAAAGAGTTAAAAAAGTTAAAGCAAACAGAGCATTTGGCATGACAAAAATTATTAAGAATAAATTACAGGGGCTGGAGAAGTAGCTCAGTGGCAGAAGCCCCTGCCTGGAAAGCACAAGGTCATGAGTTCAATTCCCAATATCTCCCCAACAAATAAATAAATCTGAACATAAGCTAGAAATGGTGAACTGATGCTTGAAAAAAAATAATTAATTACAGACATGATATTATTGACAAAACTAAACAGTACTAAGAAAGATGGACCAGCTGGGCATGGTGGTACATGCCTGTAATCCCAGCACTGGAGAGACTGAGGCAGGAGGAATATTGCATGTTTGAGTTCCATCTGGGCTACAAAGTGAGCTCAAGGCCAGCCTGAACTGCATAGTGGGACCTATCTCAGTAAGAACAGAGAGAAAGAAAGAAAGAAAGAAAGAAAGAAAGAAAGAAAGAAAGAAAGAAAGAAAGAAAGAAAAGAAGAAGA
>NW_004524637.1:8979083-8994707 GCF_000260255.1 Octodon degus
AGAAGAAGAAGAAGAAGAAAGGAAGGAAGGAAGGAAGGAAAGAAAGAAAGAAAGAAAGAAAGAAAGAAAGAAAGAAAGAAAGAAAGAAAGAAAGACCAAGATACAACTAAATGAAAATACTGCCCTTATGGATTGGAAGGTATAATACCATAAATATATTAGCCTTCCCTTTAGTTAATTTGTATATGCAAATCAATTCTAGCAAAAATTCTAACAAATTTTACTTTTTCATTGCCATACAACTTGATAGACTGATTCTAAAATTTTACAGTATTGTATTGAAGAACAAAATGCCCTGAGTAGTCAAGACAGTCCTCAAAAGAATAAGCTTGCCTTTATGGGTTGAAAATATATTTTAAAGAATGACTATAAAACTTTAATAATTAAGGCTGTCAAAAAACCAGAAGAGTACCTTGAACCAGAATAATATTGAGGCTAAACATAAATACAAAAAATAATTTCCAATTAATATAATGATAGATAATATGGCCAAAATATAAGAGAGCCTTCTTGAAAAAGAATACATTAATAAGTACATTCAAATGAGAAACTGCTGCTCAAAATAGCCATAAAATAAACAAAAGGTATATTAACTCTGGAAGAAAATACTTGCAATGCTTATGAACTGTAAGCATAGTCCAAAATATATATTAAAGAATCACAAAAATCCACAAGAAAACACACACCCTAATAAAATAGGCCTACAGCAAAGAAAAAGAGAGAAGAACAAAACACCAAAGAATCATTTCACTGGACAGAAGCAGAAACAAAGGAAATGTGTGAGATGTTCAACCTTAGGAATAATCAGGAGAATAGAAACTAAGACTAAAATGAGACATTAATTCACATCCATTAGACTGGCAACAATTTCAAACTTCAGGAGCATTTTGCTTCCTCTATGCCTCCAGACCTCGGTGTGTTAATGGTGGAGATGCAAATTGGAACCGTCCCTGAGAAATATTTGATGCTTTCCCAATAAGCCGAAGATGCACAAATACTATGACTTAGCAATTCTTTTCTTGTCTGTGTTCCTAAAAAATGCATCCATAGGATACCAGAAATACACATGAGAATGGTTTTAGAAACAGCAAAATAAACGGAAACAATCCAATAGTAGACTAAATAAGTAAATTGGGAATTATTCCTAGAGTGGAAGAGTAAACAGCAGTGAAGTGAATAAATTTAAATTGCATTCAACACTGACAAATCTCAGGAATAAAATCCCAAATTCAAAAGCCTTTGCTGTGTGCGACAGCTCCATTTACATATAGTTCTGGGCATTGAAAAGTAAGTGCTACACTGTTTGCATGTACAAACATATTTGCTATTTTTGTTTTTCAAGAACATTCAGTAACAAAGGAATGGTACAGAAAAAAGTGATTATAGTTATTTAAGATGACAGGGAAGACCAGGAAATGGGATGGACCAGAAGCATGATGTTGATGGGATTTTCAGCATCATAGCAATATTATTTTTCTTAAACTTAATTGTAGGTAAATATTTGTTGGCTGTGTTGCTTTATATTTTATGCACATTCTTGCATCAAATCTATGTCTCATGAAAATATCTTTTAAAACTATTTTTACTAAGTGCAATAGGCAAAAAACTCACATTTATAATATAACCAGAGAAACTCAATTTACATCCTATGAGATATCCTAGGGCCAGAGAAGATCAGATTTTTAATAATTCAACCCTGGCAAAGTAAGTTTCCTAAGTATTGTTTTTTCCTTGTAGACACCTTTCTACCTTTCTGTGCTATTTTCGGTAGGAGAAAAGAGACGAGGTAGGAGAAAAGAGACGAGCGAGGAGAAAAGAGACGAGTGACAGCGCCCAGTCTCTTACTATTCCTGATAATCTTCATCTTAGGACTGCTGTGTAAGCTCAGGGTTTAAATATCTTGAAGCTAAAGCACAGCTTGCTGGTGAACTTGCTGCGTGAGGACACTTTAAATGAGATTTATTAATAGAACATTTTCATTATCCTTCCTGTTAAATCCTACTTCTTTTGTTTGAAAGTGCCTTACTGGTTTCCAGTCTGCCTTAGGAGTGCCCTAATATGGTCCCTTTGCTTTGCTGGGTTTAAATTGGAATGTTTTTGTCAAGTATGCCCACCTTGGATATTTTTTTCCCTTTTGTTTTAGATGGGTCTTCCTAGCACTCCTTACTAGTGCTATCTTAATTGTTCCCTACTGCAAACATATACTAATGAAAATAACAATTTGAAAGAAAATAAAAGAGCTTATAACTCACAGCTCCTTGCTTAAGGCATGATTACTGGCCAAGGACTCACAGTGAAGATCCACTTAACCATTTTCTTGACATTGCTGCTGTTTTGTAGAGATTCTCTGTCAGTCAACTGCACTGAGGCATGTACCTTCTCGGGGAGGGTCCCTTCTTGCTCTCTCTCAGCTTCAGACTCGGAACCTGTCCAGAACTGATGACGCCCTGAGAGTACCGACACCTGTTAGCACCTTTTCTCTTAGCTAATCTGATGGCAGAATTTTTAAAAAGAAAGGAAAAAAACAACAGTTTAATTGCCTTCACTATGTTCAGTAGTAAATGAACTCATGTGATGGATCTAAAAAATAAACCTGTTCTTTTACTGTTCGCTGTATTCTTTGTTTTTGTTGTATTTGTGCCAAGAAGTGTTGGCAGTCTGTACTTCTTTTTTTAAAATCTCAAAAGTAAATAACAAAACACAGAATCCATGGTTGTATGGCTGATTTTACAGAGTAATAGGACTTGGGTAATTCTGCTAAAATGCTCCCAATTTTCCAGGTCACAGTGCATCGTTAGAATCCTTCTATAGTCTCCGTCTCTGTCTCTGTCTCTGTCTCTGCTTCTGTCTCTGTCTCTCTGTTTCTCTCTCTCTCTCTCTCTCTCTCTCTCTCTCTCTCTCTCTCTCTCTCTGTTTCTCTCTCTCTCTCTCTCTCTCTCTCTCTCTCTCTCTCTCTCTCTCTGTTTCTTTCTTTGTCTCTGTCTCTCTCTTCTTCTGTCTCTGCATCTGTTTATACATGGACTTGGGGCTATAACTTCTACATTGGTAATTTTACGTAGTTCAGACTTTCAAAGAACATATCTAGTAGGCACTTCACATCTTGATTCGATGACTAAAAAGCTGGATTAAATGTTTTGATTGTTTTTAAAGGCAGAAATGAGCTAGCCACATAGTGAATTACCATCTGGTCAAAACCTAGGATACACTGAAAGCTCAGAGGGTTAAGCTGAACACTATCAGCTGTTTTTGTGTTTTTTCTTTTTAGCACCAGGACTTGAACTCAGGACCTCATGGGTGCCAGGTGGGCACTGTGCCCCTGAGCCCATCTCACCTGTTCTTGCCCAAAACACATGTCTGTTGAAAGCAATGACTATGCAGCTGAGCTATGGTTTGGCCGCCTGGATCAAAGGGATGGACTTCAGCAATCATTTTCTATCCAACTGCAATCTGAAAAGAGAGATACCCTTTTATTTTCTTTTACTTTTTTTTTTTTTTTTTGAGTACCAGGGATTGAATTCAGGACCTTACATTTGCCAGGCATGCACTTACACTACTGAGCTTTCTCCCTGGCCCAAGAAATACTCTTAGAATAAAGGCAAATTAGAATAAAGCAGCCATTCTCTGAAAATATGAAAGAGAAAGAGATCCAAAAAGCAAACAAAGATTCAAATTAACATATTACAAAACCACATATACTTCTAAACTTAATTATGTGTTTGAAAGCTTGAGAAACAGAAAATGATAAAGACTAATACTGATTTTTTTTAAAAAAGTGAATTAAACCTTTCATCCTAAGAATATAAGTAAAAATTAGGGAGTCAATGGAAAGAGTTAACAACTATTGCAAATAGCTGAAAATAAGATTGGCTGTAACACAGGGTAGAGTAAGTTTTTCAGAATACAGCATGATGTGGCAAAAAGCTGGAAAACGCAAAGGTCACGCTGTGAGCCACAAAATGAACAGATGCTGAGAAGATCGGAAATAACATGGGTAGCAAGTGACTTGGGGTTTTCCCTCGTTGACTTGGGGCGCAGGGGAAGAGTGTGGTCACGGGAGGACGGCACTGAGGATCGGAGCTATTCTTGTACGAGAGCCGTTCTTCCTCTTGGCTGGGGAAACGGACACACAGGCTTACATATGGAATGAAACTGTGTAGAGCTGTAAACACAGGGATAAGTCCAAGTGAAAATAAGGACATCTGACTTAGATGAATGGATTCTATAAATGCCAGTTTCCTGGTTGGGCACTCCGCTGTAGTTTTACAAAGCTTTAACCCAGAGAAAAACTAGAGAAAGTATACGTGGTCCGTGTTATTTCTTACAAGTGCGTGTACGACCACAATGATGTCAATAAAGTTTAAATTGAAAAAAAAACATGATCCATGATATAAAAATATAGAATACCCAAGTCATAGAGAAACTCTTAAATACAGTAGAAGAATAAAGGTGAGTTGGCTACACAGGAACAGCAGCTTCACTGCCAGCCGGCAGCGTAATTGCAACCCGGGATGCTAGGAGTTGCTAGATGACCCGGATGCCTTGTGTTTTGATGTCCCCCAAACCTCATGAAGCGTAGGTGGGGCTTTACCAGAGGCCGCTGAATCTAGTGTGTGAATAATTCGTAGTGCAAAGCTAGGATTGAGGTGTGAGGATTAGCGGTGTGTGTCCTAAATCAGTCCGCTGGTTGCTCTGGCATTGCTCTAATCCGGGCAACCTGGATACACGAGAAGGGACGCAAGGAGGCTTTCACCGCCCCTCCCCTGTTTGCTTGCTGCCTTCTCCCACCACGTGCTGTTTCTCCTCTGAGACGCTTGTCGGAGCATCACACCTCCCTGCCCAGAGCCGGCCAAGCGTGGACTACATCCTTTATAAACTGCGAACCTTCCTCTTTCACTTTGGGTGTTGGGGGGCGTTACAAGAAAAGTAATTCTAACAACTAACTTTAAAATGTCATGATAGACATATACTGATAGTATCTTCCAAAATGAAAGAAAAATATTGACTCTAAATTAAACATTCAGTGTCCACCACCTTCAAAACTACACTAAGAGGAATTCTAAATATTGATTTAATGAGAATACAAATGATCCCATATAGAAGATTTGAGTGGATTAAGGGAATGAGAAGCAGCGTTTATGGAGACATCTTTGTAAAACCTGAGGAGAAAGTGTATATCTCTACCAAATTTCAAGATACAGCAACATTGTACAGTAGCAAATAATTAAGACAGCTTATTGAAGCTGGAAAGGGAATCTAAAAGCAACCACACATCTGTGGACATTGGACTAAGCAGTAAATAAAGTGAGAGAAGACATTTTTTTAAATAAATGGGGTAGTAATTATTACATAAGAAAAACTAAAAGTGAATTACTCACACCGCTTGTGTCCTAAGTGGACAAGATTCCTGCATGTCATAGGCAGAAGGATAGAACTTCAAGAAATAAGTTGCAGTCATTTGTTATGGGGGCCTTTATGGGTTAGTTCAGTTGTTTTAGCACCTGCTCTGGCAAACCCAGTCAGGCGCAGGGGTCCCCAGTTCAATCCCCAGCTCCACCTGCCTTACCAGACCTGCCCTTAAGGCAGCCTGAGCCAGCCCCCACCCCAAAAAAAATCATTTGTTTATGGCAATTGAGAAGGGAGCTACCTTTCAAATAAGATGTCAAAAATAAATAAATAAATACAAAGTAAAAGTTATTAAATATGATTACACTAGAAGTAAGACTTTTGTTCGCCAAAAGGTATTATAAAGTTATTAAAAGATATATCAGGGTGGGAGAAGATGCAAGCTGAAAAAGAAAAGGCTCATATCAATAATATATAGTGGACTCCTACAAATCAGTAAAAAGAGAAAATTCTAAAAGAGGGCTAAGGAGATGGCTCAGCTGTGTAAGCACCTGCCTGGCAAGTACAACGACCCAGGTTCAATCCCTGGTATCCTCTGCCATGCTGGCCAAGAACCCTGGCGCATGTCTGTAATGTCAGCACTGGGGAGGCTGAGACAGGAGGATTCCTACGTATCTGAGTTCTTAGAAAGACCCTGTACCAAATACATACATACATACATACATGATTTTTTAAAAATCTAAAAGAAAAAACTGAATACATAATAGGAATACATGAACAGATGTTTTTGCTTAAAGGAGACTATATAAATCCATACCCTTTGATAACGTATTTATAATCAGAAAAATCTCCATGTATTAAAGTTGTTTTTTTTAACTGAAAATCAAACTCAGGACCCCAGCGCAGGCACTTGGTCACTGAACTATCCAACCTTACTTATTAAAGTTTTAATGAGATAAAAAGACTTTATTTTCACTCACTGCCTTCCACTGGTTTGTCAAAAGTTGAATTTACAAAGCCATAACAAAAGTAACTCAGTATGAAAATGGACAGATTTTATTTTTGTTTTTACAGACACCTTACTATTTATATTCAGATGGCAAACAAGGTCAGGAAAAGTATTCAATATTGCTAGTCATTAGGTCAGGACAAACTAAAATCACAGCAAGATACAGCTTAATAGCTCATATTCCAAAGATCCACTGTGCCCGGTGCCCTTCTGGCAGTGCTACGAGGTGTTGATTTTTATTTCCCAGGCAGCCTTACGGCATTTTGCATCTAGAATATATCCGTCTCCTACTTTCACTGAAAATACAGATTTGAGGTTTTGTTTGGATTCTTCTTGTTGCTCCTCTACATTTTCCATAGAAAGGGAAAACATTCTGACTTTCGTATCCAGTTCAGACCAAAATCATTCCTCATTTTTTTAGCCATATTAATTAGTAATTTTAAAAGACTGATTATAGGTGGGCCTTTTATTTTGGGTATGGGGAGTCAAACTCAGGACCTTGTGTTTGCTAGGCAGGACTTAAGCCTCGGAGCTATCTCCCTGACCCTTCATAGGTGCTTTTATAATACTAAATTTTAAGAGGCTACAACAGCTGTAACATAATTAGTGTCATAATGTAAGAAGAGACACAGAGTATTTTCCTTTACATTTCCTACAGCATAAAAACAACCTGATACTATTTATCTAACAAAACAGAGTGAATATTAAAAATCAGAAAAAATAGGCCATAGAGGAAATCAAAGCAAACATGCCTTTCCAAAATAATATTGTCCTTAATAGGTAGATACAAACAATATTGGGGACCCGCTGGTGGCAGGCTTTGTTTCACATCTTTCAGGGGCAGAGAGTGTTTCTCCCGCCACAGAGTCGCAGAGCACTTTGAGATTACCCACCATCCCCAAGGGCTAAAGGCTCATTCCTGCAGCTCCTTGGGGCAGAGCTAGCTCAGTGTGTATTTTTGCAAAACAGAGCTCGAGTTTAAGCACTGGACAAAACAAGAATCCTTCAGAGCTTTTGGAGTGACTTTTCACTTTTCTGCTGATAGATATTCAATACACCATGCTTGAAAAAAAGCATTAAAAAGGCTCTCTGAGGAGCACTTTGTTCCTGTATCCCTGGTGGTTTCCAAAGGCCTTTTGTTTTGCTGAGCATTATCTAGCAGTATCCAACTCCACCCTTCAATCACGGCAAATCTTGAACTTGTTTTCTTTTTTATTCTAATTTGTCCCTGCAAATTTTATCTTGTACTCAGCTCCCATGGATGAGTTTCTCAACTTTTATTCCTATTCTCTTTGGAAGCTTTTGAGAGACTTCCCTCTTCTGAAAGATAGAGGGGGACCAGGGTCCCATCTCCAGTCCCTCATGCCATGCCAGCCCTGCCCCTGGGACATGCTGAGCTGGCCACTTAGTCCAGGAGTGGTGGCAAGCACCTATAATCCCAGCACTGGGGAGGCTGAAGTCAGGAGGATCGCTACGAGCCCAAGCTGCGCAGTGAGACCCTGTACCAAATACATTAAAAAAAAAAAAAAAAAAAAAAAAAAAAAAAAAAAAAAAAGATAGGGAAAGAAGCGAGAAAAAAGAAGATGGGGAATGGAAAATGTCTGACCAGCATGAGGAGGAGGTCAGTAGAGAAAGGCCAGTCTAGGACATAAGCTGAGACCTCGGAGGGGACAGCACAGTGTTCTAGACTAGAAGCTAAGCGCATCACCATAGAAGGCAGGTGACTGGGTTAAGAGAGCGCTTTGAAGAATTAAACTGACTTGTAGGTGAACAAGTATTCCTTGCCAAGCTTCTGAGCAGAATAATCTAGTTACGGCACAAATGCACCAAATGTCTTCGATTTGACCCTCACTTTGATATAGCTGTCTAAACATTGGTCAATGCAGTTCTCTTAGGAATCAATGTGTTTTGGAGTTAGAAGGACTTGAGTTTCATGACTGGATTTACTACTAATTTCTCATGAACAATCATGGGTTAACTGATGCTCAGAGCTTCTAATTTCTCTATTATTTTGCAACTATGATTTGTTTTATGCATAATTAAACACTCCTTGCATTATCACACAGCACACTACATTTCCAGTGTTGAGGCAATAGCTTATATACTTTTTAGGCAACTATGACTATAAAATACTAGAGAAAAACAATTCTTGATTATCTCAATTTTCTGCCAGATAACATGTAATTCTCTAGAGCACAAAGAAAAATGAACCCAAGAGCTTGTTTCAGGGTAACTGTTTCTGGTTGCTGGATCAATCCTCTTTGAGCATTCTACACCCAGATATTTTGGGCTATAAACTGGAGCATTGAGGATTAAATTATGAAATTATCTCCCTAGAATATAATCCACCACTCTTATTGTTACAGGCAGCTAAGTGAGATAAATCATAAGCAGTCACACAAAGCCAGGGCCTCGAAGGAGCCAGTGCAGAAGACAAGACATCTCACAACTGTGGGGGAGACAGGCACCTCCGCTGTGCGCCAGACCTCAAGACAAAGGATAAAACAAATGCACCCACATGCTTGCTGGGGATAAACAACAATGACTGATATTCCAGACAGGTATCCACCACCTTGAGGAAGCCAGGAGGAGCCACTGACCCAACCCCTACAGGAAGAGGCCCACTGTGTTCACACCCACTTACTGCATGAAGTGTTTCCCCATTTGGTCTCAGGTTAATCCATTTTTCTGGAGCCATTATGCTTGTAATCTTCTTGGTTGACCACAGTTTTGTCCACCTCATGCCCACCTTGCAGCTTCCCACTTTCCCCACCTTGGACCCACCTCACATCACGGACTTGCTCTATAAAAATCCCTAGAAAAGGGAGGGTCCTTGGCAACTCACTCCAGTCCCCTTCTGTCCCTCTCTTGGACGGAAACTTTCTCTTCCCCATAAGTATATTCTGCCTTTATCTCTGCTGGTCCTAAAATTCATTCTTTGATTTTAGAAAACGCCAACTCTCACCCGACATCTAGCAGCTCGGGAGTTTCTTTCTCTTGTATCATCACAAAAAGAGAATCTAGTGGAAATAACCCAGCCCCTTACCATGGATCTGAGGAGCAGTGCAAAAGGCGAAGCGCAACTGAAACAGCTCTCGCAAAGCAAGGAAGGTGCTCTGGAGCCTCAAGGACATTTAGGAGAAGGGCAAGCGGATCAGAAGAACCTGGCTAGGCTAGGGCAGACGCAGCTGACAGAGACCACGTCTACCAGAGGTGTTGTCGGTGAAGCAATCAGGGCTGCACTGGGTGTGAGTTACCCTGGTCTTCAAAATAATCTATTCATAAACCATCTTTTCACTTATTAGCTACCAATTTGTACCTGGAAATAGTTCACCAAAATAATGGGCTTGTTTGCTGTTTATTGTCATTGTACATCTCTCCTATTTATTTCTCTTTAAATACAAAGAAGCCCTTTAATTTAAAAATATGAATATCCCCCAATAAAAGTTATTAATTCCACCATTAAATTACTTTTGCTTCCTTAAACACAATAGATTCAGTACTTGTCTAAGACACAAAGTGAAAGAGAATAGCTTTAGCCTAGAAGAGGCAAAGCTAAAATGTTCCATCATTTTATTAGGTGAACTTATTCCAATAGACATTTTAAATACAGAAAATCTCGAGTCTACTAAAGATTTCGCAGAAATAATTATTGTTAACTATCTGTAAAACTTCAAGGGTTTTCTGTGTCTCAATGCTGTTGTTGTGTATTTTGTCTTCACACATGGATTTGTGTGCAAATGTGTAGGATAGCAGCTCTGTCTAGCTCCCGGGACTCCAGCGGGCTGGATAGCTTAGCCCGACAGTAGCCAGCAGCCTGCAGCAGAGGGCACCAGGCACATTCAGCAGAGCAGCGAGCAGAGGGCTTCCTTAGCTGCTCTCCAGGGTCAGAACTCTGGCTGAAGAATGAGACACACTCACTGAGCTCAGCCTCCCCAGGAGAAGTTACTCTGTGGAAACCGCAAGTCCCACAATGACTTGCCAATCAGAACTTCCAAGCCTTGATAGAAATACACATATAAAACTCTGTGGAGTGAACACAAGATGACACCATGTGATGCCTCTTCTAGGGATTAAGATATTGTGAAACTAATCGAAATAGAAGCTAACACAGGTATTCCTTTTTCATTCTTAAGAGTAAAAGCATTTGCTTGTTTTAATCTGTGATACACAAAATACAATGCGTGTCATTTATTTCAAGAAAACGAATGACTCCTATTTGAAAAAGCACATATTTGTTGGTCTTTTATGGCATGCTGATTTGCTTTTGCCCTGTGACTTCCCTCTCTCTATTTTCTCTGACACAGGACTGAAGAACTCTTTGGATGTAGTTACACTATTAATATCTATCTTGTGACTTGCTTCAATGAATGAATACTTGCTGCACGATTGAATTGTTTAAATTATGATACTACATATCCAATAATGCCTGATTAAGGCAAACAAAAGATTAAACAAGCATCATAACTGAAATGGAGAACAACAATTGAGAACATTTCTAAGTGAGTGTTCTGCTTTTAGAAAAATCTTGATGTGTATTCACAAGGCAAAATTAGTCAATTGTTGCCCCCAGCTAACATCTATATAATTTTGTTTGCATCAATAGTGCCCACTTATGTCAAAGCCATGTAATTGAATTGGTATTGGAATTCACTTATGATAAATAAGAAAACAGTTTTTATAGTACCATTTCAGTAATTGAAACTCTTTTTTGAAGAAAATCCATGGATGAGATGACACAGATAGAGAAAACTCATAGCATTTTTTGATACTATATCACATAATCATTGATCCCTGAGGATAAGAAGCGGTCACCTTGCCCTCCTGGTGGTGCCCTTCAGGACTTGCACAAGATATGGTTATGGAATGTTTTGTACTGCTTTGCTGCCATTATTCAAATACTTCAATCCAGTTAATTTGCTAAATAATACATGTGGAAATAGATGTGGCACCTGCTATAAAGTAGGCATAGAATGGGATTCTTCTCTCATTTCTTTGTGGAGAAAATATTCTATCCAACATGATTGTAAAGATGATGGAAGAGACCTAATGCTTAATCAGGACAGAGATCCTGAGATCTAGCTAACTACAGCACAAATAGAGCAATGAATTTAACATCAGTCGTTGCTTGAAGATTGTCCAGCTTCAAGAACGTGCTGAATGATTTCTGCCAATCTTAACATGCTCATCATACACATACACACCAACAACCTTCGCTGGAATGTACCATCTCTAGCACTTTCTTAGAGAAGGAGAGGAAATGAAGGTTTAGCTTCGAAAGCGCCACTGTGGACAGTCTTTTTAAAATTATTTAATTACTTACTTGTTTGGTACAGGGTCTCGCTATGCAACTTGGACTTTGTGGTCCTCTTGTCTCAGCCTCCCTAGCGCTGGGATTACCAGGCATGCACCACCACTCTTGATTCTGGGGCTGGCATGGCATGCAGTACTGAGGACTGAACGCGGGGCCTTGCACTTGCCAGGCAGGTGCTTAGACCACCAAGCTATCCCCCCACCCCACTGTTGACATTCTTGTCAGTGCCAGTAGGAAAGAAAATACTGTTGCTTCGCTAAGGTTCTGTTTGCAGATCATTCCTTTTTTTTATTCTGAGGAATAGTCATCTCCAGCAATCTTCCAGATTCTGTTCTATAAAACATTGGTGATTCTTCAACAAGATATTAGTATGTGTCACATGTGAAAATATTAACAATACCTTTCCTTTTAGGAAATATATATATATATATGCTAGAATCTAAGTTAAATGAGAGCTAAGTTTCAGAAAAGTTGTCAAGAATTTTCTAAAGAAGGAAAACTAGTAAGGAACTAAAGAGAAAAGGCTGTGCCATAATTGCCATGCTAAAGCAGAGGAAGCAGTCCCCAGTGGCCAGATGTCAAGACTGACCTGCAACATCCACTCACAGTACCTTTGTCCAGTGTCAGCCTATGCCAGCAGCGTTTTCAGTTTAAGGCATGTCACATGTTTATAGAGCAGTGAGTTCCTTTTGGGAATCCTCCAGTACGTAACAGCTGTTTTGTCACCAAGAGAGACGTGCAACTCCCGAGGCCAGTCTCGCAGGTATCAGGGGTCCAGGTGTACTCAGTCTTATAAGCTGGAGAAGAAACAGAAACAGAAACTAACCATCGTAGGTCTTGTGTGATAAGTGGAAGTTGTGTACAGATTGTAACTTCATTATTGTCAGTTTTGCTGCCATTTGTTTGGTGACATTTCCAATGCTACCTTTTTTATAGTGTGGGAGGGCCAGGCAGGTGCTTATGCCATTGAGCTATGTTTCCAGCCCTACGTGTCTAATTCTCAAGTACAATGCTGCAGAGTATAACAGGCATCACTTAATGATTTTTTAGTCAACTTTATTTTAAGTAATTAGAGAAGTTTTGGGTTCTCAGCAAAATAAGTGGAAAGCACAAAGAATTCTCATTCGCGCCTATCTACACGCATGCGCAGTATCCTCTACGCTAGCGTCCCTCACAGCATCTTGTACGTTTGAGAAGTCCGCGTCCTCACCTGACGCGTCATGCTATGGCTTTAGGTTCACATTTGATGTTGTACATTCTGTGGGTCTGGAAAAATAGTGATGGTGTGTGTCCACACTTTTATTGTCACATAAAATAGCTTTGTTGCCCCAAAAGTCTATGCACCTCCTATTTGTCCTTCCTTCCAGCATAACTCCTAATAACCAGTAATTTTTATTTATTTATTTATTTATATTTTATATTATTATCATTATTATTTTCATGGTACTCGGGATTGGACTCAGGACCCAGAGCTTGCCAGGCAGGCACTTATTCTACTGAATTATCTCCCCTGCCCTATTTATTTTTAATTAATTAATTAATTAATTAATTTGGTACAGGGTCTCGCTGCACAGCTCAGACTTATAGTGATGCTGGCTCAGCCTCCCCCGCTCTGGGATTACAGGTGTGGGCCACCATGCCTGGCTTCGAGGCAGCATGGCACTTCTGGGGTTTTGGGGGCCTGCCCAGCATGCAGTACTGGGGACTGAATCAGAGTCCTTGTGTTTGCCAGGCAGGCGCTTAGACTGCCGAGCTATCTCCCCAGCCCCTATTAATATCATTATTGTCTCCATTTCCAGAATGTCATATATTTGGAATTATCCAGCGTGGATGGCTTTTTTCACTTAGTAATATGATTTTACATTTCAGGTATGTCTTTCCATAGCTTGATAGCTGATATTTACTTTTTATTGCTGAATGATATTCCCTCAAAAACCTGGACTGATAAATATGTAATTTCCAAGTGAATTTTGGAGGAAATCATAAAAATTCTGAGAATTTAATATAGCATTTTATTTGAAATAGTTATCAATTTTCTCTTTAGATATCTCAATAAATAGAGAATTTTGGAGTTATTTACTTACATTTTAATTTTTGATTTGGCAATAATTTATTTTTTTCTATTTCTAGTCTTCTAAAGTAGATAGATTTGCTTACAATAAAGCTAATTTAAGAGCACATAAAAGTTGAGCACAACTATAAGATGAAATCTAGCAGTTCAGAGTCATGAGGGGTAAAAGATCCTCAATAGATGCCTTTGGCAGAAAACCGGCACCCGAGGTCCCTCCCCGGGGTCCTCCCTAGAAAGCAGTGGCTCTGGGCATGACTCGACTCAGGGAGCTAGTGACTGCACCTTGTTCTCCACTCCTTAAGAACCATTTATTTGACGAAATGGATTTGTAGACAATCCACACCCACCTACCTTAAATGTCCTGCAATAGTGTAATAATAAGACCACCATATTTCTTTTGGGGAAAACCCATTTATTTTTTATTTGATTACTTTGAGACAGGATCTCACTGTGCAGTTCAGGTTGGGCCCAAACCCACGGCAGTCCTCCTGCCTCAGCCTACCAAGTGTGGGGATTATATACATATGCCACCATGCCTGGCAATGTTGCGATTTGAATGTCAGTGTTGTCCATTCTTTGAAATAGTGTTTTAACTGAATTGAGGTTAGACATTTTTAAATACTACATACACCATGACTAGTATGCTAAAATTATACTATGTATATCTAATATCCAAAGAAAATTTGCTACTAAATTCTTACAGAAGATATTAGTCTGACATGCTTATTAATTGATCCCATAGGTATAATTATAGATCAGCATGACTTTACTGTCTTTTACTAATCAGAGACACAGCATGTACAGAATAAACAAGTGGTGCAGCCCCTCAACAATCACAAAAGCTCTTTAAGCTAGCTGTCCAAGCTCAGATGCAAATCCCGCGTCAGCCCAGTGGGATCCAATTCTTCATCAAAAAGTGCTGGGCGAGGTTGTCAGGCGCCTTCTTGTGTAGATCCCTCATCCAGTAGCTAATAGATGATTCAGCAGCAGAGACAGAAGAAAGGCCTTGAGAGATTCTGCTGAGAAGATGCCCCCTTTCCTCCTAACACTCGTGTTTCTCATGCTGAGCGTAGCTGTGTGCTTCGGGTGCTTAAACAGGAACTCCTGGGGGGAACACTTTCTGGCCAACTTGACCAATCCCATATCCAATTTGAGTTCTTCTTCAAGATGCTTTCAATGTCTTTCCTTCTCTCAATATATTCCTCCTCCGACTGAGAGCTGTTCTTCTCTCCGATGCTATGTGTATCTGTTTCCGAACCTCTGTTAATATCTCCTGGTGTCTGTGAGCGAGCGGGGCCATCGCTGTGAGAACTCTTGAAGCTGCTCCATCCAGATTCCTACCAAGCATCTTAGCAGTATTTTTTCCATGTCACCATTATAAGTAGAAACTGAGGCTAGAACAACCACTCCCATTCCCATTATTGCTGAAATGCTATTCTACCCGGAGCACTGCAGGTCCTCCTGCAGCCTGGCGGCCCCACTCTGCGGCATGGCACCACAGGCTACTTGGTCGTGGGGGTCCCTCCCAGCTGTGACAGCCCCTTCTGGACAATCACTAGACAGCTGGTGAGCCATGGGCCTGCCACTCCACTCTAGCCCGAGGCCATGCGGAGCCTATTTTGGAATTAACTAAAGAGCAAGATGGGAGACGACCCAGGCTGAGGGATCCTGAACAGACCCAGAGTGCAGGCCTGGCAAGTGAGTGAGACAACCCAGGGCGTGGGATCCTGAACAGACCCAGAGCGCAGGCCCGGTGAGTGAGTGAGATGACCCGGGGCCGCGGGATCCTGAACAGACCCAGAGCGCGGGCCCAGAGAGTGAGTGAGACGACCCGGGGCCGCGGGATCCTCATTTGACCCAGGCTGCATGCAGGCCCAGCACGGAACC
>NW_004524637.1:8996541-9006138 GCF_000260255.1 Octodon degus
CTCTCCTAAAATCTTGTTTTGAGATTTTGTACCACTGTTTTTATTTTTTTTTCTTTCTTTAAAATAAAAATAACTGATGTCAATAAATTAAAAGAGCAAGGTGAAGTTATCTTTTAAGCTATAAATTTTATTTTTTAAATTTTTTAATTCATTTTAATGAGAAAACATAAAATAGTCATGAAACAGTTTCAAAGCAGGTTAGTAGGACAGTTACAATAATTAATACATTGCATACTGTTGTCTTCATAGTAGTTATTCAGAGGACAAGATGTAGACATGATATTTTGTCTAAACACTATTAGTACAAAACTTTCTTCTCATTGAACTAAGAGAAAGTAGCTGTATATCTATCCTAACTATCTTGTGTATACATATATTGTTTGTTCACTATAAAAGTCTTTTATTTATATCCCCCTGTTTCATTTTGTTTAGTCAGAGATGGGTGTTCCACTGCTGTTAGAGAAGTTGTATTTGAAGAAGTCTTCAAAGAACCTTCTCATACTTGATGCCAGTCCAAAGATTGTAGGTACCTGAATTCAGTGAAACTTTCATAGGAAAGTGGATGCAAGTTGAAGCTATATTCATAAGTGAAATAAATCAGACCCACATGTGTAAATATCATATTGTCTCCCTAGTGTAAGAACTCAAAGAAGAAATAAAAATTGAAAAGTATAACACAGTTAAATGAAAAGAGAGAATTTAAGGATTAAACAATGTAGAGAGAGAAAGGAAAAAAGTTAGGAAATATGGTAGGGGCAAAACCACACATTTATATAAACAAAATGCTTAAGGCAATAGTCCTAAGAATTTCCATTAGTTTTTTGAAAATAGCAGTTAATGAGTAGAATTTTCAGCCTGACTAATTCTGTATGCTGATATCTGTGAACTAAGCAACTATATTGTGGATAGCAACATGTAATATTAAAAACATGATTAAAATACCTATCATTTTGGTCTAATAAATGTGTACATTTGATTTGATTTGATCTGATTTGATTGTTACAGGGCCTCACCAATATCATGCAATACAGCAGCCATTGTTGAATTCCTATTAGTGGAATTTTGTATAATTTCTAATGCTGTTGTTGTTTACTATTTTGTTTTTTTAATTAAAAAATAAAAAAATCTACAACATTCTAAGCCTTTACCCCTAAAATGCTATTGATTCAATGTAATTATCCTGTCAATGTTTGGACTCTATAGAAAACCAAAATTTCCACACTGTTAAAAAAGATATCAAATCAATGGTATATGAGATAGTGAGGTCCCTGGACCTTATCTTTATCATCTTTACAGAAAATGATTACTATCTCCTTGGTAAAAATCATTTTTGACCATATTCATAATTATCCTGCTGATGTTATTATTTGGCCCATGCATGTTTCACAGTTTCTTTGGTTTGTCTCCTCCAGATTTAAAGCTGTCATGCCTACCCAAGATGAAAATTCTTGGTGTCTATTGAGGACCTTTAGATAAAACCTCTGGAGAGTATCACTGACTGCCAGCTCACAACTGCAACCCTTTTCAGCCTGAAGAAGCTAGAGTGATCATTGTGCATGGCTCCCTCACAGCAGTTTGGGTTACTTCTTCAAAGGAGGGAATGCTGTAGGCAGCTGAATTAGATAAAAATATTATAGGCAGTCAGACAGGGCCAGACCCTCAAGGAGACAAGATGGATGACAAAGTGACTTTGCAACTTGGAAAAGACAGACACTCATATGTGTCACCCCTCAAGACCAAGACAAAAGAGGAAACAGCTACATCTTTAGGGATGGGCATCAGGGAATGATATCCTACATAGGTATCAATCACCTCAGAAGAGCCCAAATGAGTCACTGACCCAACTCCCAACAGGAAGAGACCCTGTCCCATATTCATGCCCACTTGCTATGTGACTCACTTCCCCATTTGGTCCTGGACTCAATCAATTTTATCGGAGCAATGGTGCTTGTAACCTCATTGGTTGACCATAAGTTTGTCCCACCTCATGCCCACCTAAGCAAGTTCCCATGTCTTCTCCACCACCTTAGACCCACCTCACTGCATGGTTTTCCTGAATGAGACTGCTTTCTGGGGACCACCCATTTGGGGCCCCCTTTCCTGTCTCTGTCTAGGACAGGAGCTTTCTTTCCCCCAATAAAATATATTCTGCTCATTAAAAACAAAACAAACAAACAAAAAAACCCCTCAGATTGCACCAGAGGGGAAGTGAAAGTGCTGGAGACCAGAGCATTAGCTCCAGGTGAGCATTCTTTCTAGCCAGCCAAAGAGAGACACTGTGATGGCATGCCAGCACATTTGCAGTGTTGGCGTTTTTGCAGCCTACTGGCTGCAGGAATAAAAGTGTTCTACAGATTGCATGGTAGTCAGTGGCAATATCCATGGTCACAGAAATCCAGCTGGGCACTGTCCTGACTTCTGAGATTGCCAGAGGTAGAACATATTAGGTAACTCTGGTGTCTTCTAAAAACTACTACTCAGTAAAATAAACAGAGTGAGGAATATTTA
This sequence comes from Octodon degus, assembly GCF_000260255.1. NCBI lineage: Eukaryota > Metazoa > Chordata > Mammalia > Rodentia > Octodontidae > Octodon > Octodon degus. The sequence goes on from NW_004524637.1 coordinate 8,999,050, forward strand.
TCATGAGACTTTTGTTTACAATTTACAAAGAAGTGTAAAATCCAGCCCAATTTCATATGTTTTACTTGGCTGAATACAAAAAGAGCATTTACACTGGCTGTGAATACAGTACCTGTAATCCCAGCACTCCTGAGACCAAAGAAGGTTAAGTACAAGCCTGTGGCCTGCCTGTGTTACACAGGGAGTTCAAGGCCAGCCTGATTTGCATAGTGAGCCTCTGTTTCATAAAATAGAGTAGTAACAACAAAAGATTAGGAAATTCCTAGTGGTGAGTTATCCAGTTTTCCAAGTTGCTTGCTTCTAGCCTGCTATGACGATTCACATCTGTTATCTCAGAACAAAAGAAGCTGATGCATCAGGATCCTTAGTTAAAGGCCCAACTCAGCTATATAGAAAGACCCTGTCTTGAATAAACAAATATATATATATATATATATTATATATATAAAACCTGTTTGCTCCTGTATATTATCCATAAAGACACTGTTATTAAAATGGATAATAAATTTCAATTCTTAGCTAACACTTTTCTATCACAGCTTAGACTATCAGTCTCTTACCTAAATTTCTCAGTCTAGAGTATTTCTTGAAAAAAAAAATTAAAATATCTTCTGTGTTCGTAGACGAGTTTTAGCAAGTCCTACTTTATGCAGAATGAAAATGCTGTTTTATGTTAAACTCATGAAGCAAAGAGGGGGAATCTATTGCATATTATTGTATCCAGTATGAATGTTTTGCATATTACCTTGTAAACAAAAAGAAATTATGGCAGGAATTGATTTAAAACTTTTACGCTGGGGAGTTTATTTTAATATGACAAAGTTAATATATCCAGTAATGGAACAATTACATTTGCAAATCTTCTAATTGGATTTTTGTCTCAATATAAATTGAAAAGATTTTGCACTTTACTATAAACAAAATGGTGCATCCAACCATATAATTATCACTTAATATTAAACAAGCTCCTCCTGTGCTTGTACCTCATATAACTTTGGACTTCAGTTATTGAGTCAGATACTTCGTTTGTGTATCTTCAAGTTATTGCTTATTTATAGTTACAATAAGAATAATGAAATATTGTAATATTGCTCTATTCTCTCCTATTAGAGATAAAAATGTTAGTATGAACATTGTCAATAGGTCTATGAACTATGAAAAAAATTTCTCTAAAGAAAATAATTTACCAGCTACTATCAATATTATCCCCAATGTGACTATGAAGAGTAATACTGTAAAATTTAAAATAATAATAAAATGATTACTTTGAGTATCATTGCCTTGCATAGTAAAATTAATGAAAGTTTACAAAATTTAAATATATAACTAGTGCTTTGTCATCATTAGAAGCAACATGTTGGTGGGAAAAAAAAAGACAAAAGCTGCATGTTTGACAACTGTGATCTCAGAAATGAAAAAAGCAGAAATATAGCAGCCCTCGCTATTTTGTGGTCTGACATACACAGACTCACTGTTTTGTGGGTTTTCAAAAGACATTGATCTAAACTATTTATCTCAGATTTTTTGCAATATTCCAGGATTTTGCAGTAGTGTATGCTATAGTATATGTATTTATATGTGTAGTATTATGGTTTTAATGATTTTTGCCTAAAATTTTAAAAATATATAAAAAGTGTTAATTCTAACATATTAAAAGAGTATTAAATAAAAATAAAATACACTGTTTACAGTATGTATTTCTTTAGTGGATCAATAACCTACTGTATTGTACAGTATGCATATGTCATTAAAATTATGTAGGTTTGTGAGTTTAGAAAATGGTTAAGTTTAGAAGTGTTTCTAAAAGTGTGGGAAAAGTTTATAAGAGTGTGGGAAGGGTTTATGATGCTTTAAAAACGTATATAAGTACTAAAATAAACATAACAGGGCTATGTCTCTGATTTTCACTTATTGCAGGGGTGTCTGGACATAAACTGTGAAAAGTGAGGGACTGCTGTGTACATCAACTACGTGTAATACATCAACTACAATAATCAGAAAATACATTGTATTTCTTCACGTACATCTCTGAAGTAAACAAAAACTGAAGTTTGAAGTTCTGGTTATCAGTACAAGCCATGAGCTGAAGGAAAGCAGTAAGCGAATCACAACTGTATGCAATCTTCCCTTTGCCTGATGTTTTGGTAGAAAAGTTGTTTGCAGACTGACCTGGCAGTAGGCAAAGGGCCTAGCAAAAGCCTCTCCTTTTAATTTCTTCTTTCTTTCTTTTTTTTTTTTTAAAAAGGAAATTTATTGGTCTCTAAATGGCTCAAATTGCACATAAAAGAGTCGGGAAGTGGCATCAGCCTAAGACATATGATGCATCTTTGTCAGTTGGCTTATCACGGCATTAAACTGTGTTCTCAGTAAACTCTGGGAAGGATGAAGGAGAAGCCCCGGTGGCTCAGTGGTGTGCTGGGAGGCAGAGTGCTTTCACTTCACCCTGGAGCAGAGGACAACATGCTTCTTACTCTGCCCCTGCCACAAGACTGAGAGCAACAGGTCCCTCATAGAAAGGAACCTGTCAGCCCTTGAGGTCCAGGCGCCCTGGGTTTGTAATGAATTAGGTGGAGAGATTTCAAGTACAGAACATAGGCCTGGGACAGAGCCTGGACAGGAGATGGAAATGCTAAGCTTGTCTTCCTGGAGGGAGTTGGCAGTGCTACTGCAGGAGTGGGTTGGGATAAGCACAGGAATGGAAACGCATGCACAAGAGAGCTCACGGGTGAGCAAGGAACCCTAAGAGATGCAAGTGATTGGGCCAAGCTGAGGAAGCCACTTCAGCGGGAGATCAGGACAGTTCTGAAGATAGGAGGATGTCATCTTTTGGGGTTTTGCAAGGTCAACCACACAATACAGGACACAGCTCTTATAAGATTTTTATAGCAGTCACCCAAAGAATCACACACAAAAGGAGAATGTAGGGTATCTGCCCATACACTGAAGAACAAAGAATCCAGCAGAGGGCCTGGAGGCCATGACAATTTCCTGCTTGAGTCCAGCTAAAGACCTGGAGCCCACGACAATGTCTCATGCAGGCTCACTTCATGGATCAGCACTGGGAAGGCCCAAAGGTCAGTGGCAGAAGCTAGAATGTCTGTGCCAGCAGGCTGAGGGGTCTGTGCTGGAGCCAGGAAGCAACGCTCTAACTGAGGACTAGAGCTCCCCAAAATGAACCATAGCCATTCTCAGTGACAGCGAGGTCCCAAGCTCCTCCTCTGATGAAAACACCCAAGTTCACGAGGAAAGCCAGCAAGACAAGGTCCTCCAGCAGAGACAGCCCAGCAGCTTCCAACAGCCCCCAGCAGCTTCCCTAAACTCCCTCCAGCAGCCTCTCCAGTTCTGTCTCTTAAACTGCTGGGAACAACCCTCAGGCAGGCCTCCCACACCCAGCACCACATTGGTCCAGTTCCGCTGGGTGTAACAACTTGTCCACCGGTCAGCATCCACCACAGAGGGAACACTCAAAGAGCAAAAAGGAATGGTTTCTAAAACACGGCTCTCAATCCCAGTGAGAAATGATGCAGGAAGATCCATTATTTAAAAGATGATAATCTTTTATCATTTATGGATAAATCAAATAAACATCAATTAGCAGCTTCAGCATTTTCCAGGGCATATGGATGTGTGAGTGGAGGTCAGACTGCTCTTTTTTGAGGAGAATTAGAGGTGAGGCGGTGCTGGGAACCCGCCCTGTGTCTGCAGGTATTGATTTATGCTATTATTTCTAGCCCCAGAAAGGATAGGAGGAGAAACAGAAGAGCCTGGTGCAGCAGCTCACAAGACTGGTTGCATATTACAGCCACGAGTAACGTAACCTTGGGAAGGTCGTTTTCATATGTTTATCTTTTTTCTTTTTATAATACTGCCTGAGCCTCACTCTGAACCTGTTTGAGTTGAATCTCTAAGAATCTCTTCAGATGTTAATACTGAGATGGGATGCCAGGCTATTCTTCCTAATGCTTACCTGGGCTTGAGGACCTCTGACTTAATCAAATGGGAGGATAGCATTCAAATCAGCTTTAAGTTAATTTTCATATTTTTATTAGTACGTGCTTGTGATACATAATAATTGCATTTATTGTGTGGGGGTGATTGCTACATGTATGTGACAAACATTATTTTTTATGTCCCTTTCCTCTGCCTCCTTCCCCATCTTCTATCTCTTCATCCCTTTCTCCTTTGCAAAATATTTATTTTCCTGATTTTCTGTTTTGCGTTGCTCTTTGGTTATACGTTGGGGAGAAACTAAGCAGTTTCCTCTGCCTTAATAAAAAAAATTCTGCTAAGTCATCACCCTGGTGAAGGGCCACAGGAAGTCATGAGGCTCGCCCCACCTCCCTCCTCCCTGGTCAGGTCACTACTTCCTACCTCTGTGTCACAATATCCTGTTTCCTTGTTCCCGCCTCCTGCACAATCATGGCCCAATCACTGTCTGCCATGTCTTGCAGAATGCCCCTAAGCCCCACCTCCACCCTGTCCCTATATAGCTTTTGTTCCCCTGCCAGGCACTCCTAAGCTCCATGTCCCTCTTCTTTACGTTGGTCTTCCCTGTGCCCGCAATAAAGGTCTCTTACCTTTCCTGTCTCTTTATTGTGCTGAAAAACCTAACAGAAACCGTGCAAAATCTCAGTCCGTGTGCTATGTTTATTTCTACATTTATTTAATTTTTATTTTAATTTTTTTAAAGAGGGAAAAAAGTCCCAAAACAATAACAATGACAAAGACAAAAATAAAACTACAAAATAAAAATGATAGATTATTTCAAAACAGGAACAGAAAATTAACAGTGGTTGTCCTACTACACATTATATCAAGTTTGTTGCTCAGACTGCCAGATATAGGCAAGACGCATCAACTTGAGGTTTAATTCTTAAAATAATATTTATTTACACTTGTTTGCAGTATATGACGGTCCCCTTCATTGTGGAGAGCTGGAACCTGTACACAACACATCTCTAACTTTTGTCACCCCCTTCTGTTCCCTGCCTCCCTCTGCCACCTCTCGCTCCCTTCCTGTTGGCATGAGATCTCTCTCCCCACTTCCTTGGGTCTCTCTTTCATTTTCTTCTGCAAGTTCTTTATACTTTGGCTTTCTCATATAAAAGAAGTCATCTCTAGCACTAAAGCATCTGATCATGTCACCAAGCAATACGGTTTCGAGGTGCATCCGTTTTCCAACTCACCCCTCTTGGCAGCGTTCCTGCTGGTGTCACCCGCTGCTGAGTCTCATTCCTCTCCTTGTCTCAACTTCCTTAACAGGTGAGTGAGGGTAGCCGTAGCTTCCTCATGTTAGGAAGGACTGAATGAGAGGTATTTGAAACTTCTGGCTGGCAGTTATTGGTTGTGATTGTTGCTGTTTATATGACTCAAGCAGGCTGCTGACATCTGTTTGTTCCTTCTCTTCTGAGCATGCTGCTGTGCATATGTAAACATAGGTATGGATCTCTGTGTGTGCTTCCTGTGATGTCCACGTACTAACCCAAAGGCTAGGGCCAGCAAGCCCTGCCATTCTTTCCTACTACTTATCCTCCAAGTGACCTACGCAGAAGCTCTGCAGAGAATTATGCCTGGGAGTTGGCCTTGTCCAACATTTTAGCAGTGGCCACAGTTTCTTGACTTATTGTAATATATAATGTATATACTTACTGTAACATATACAGTATATATATGTTGATGGAGGTTTATGCACCCCTGGGTCTTTCCTGTCCAACATCAGCCGTGAAATATATTGCTTCTTTTCTAATATTGTGTGAGTTCTCTCGAGCCACTGCTTATTTTCAACTCCAAATTAGTCACTTGTGGCAGAGTCTTTCTATATCACTAGACCATCAACAGGCACTTAGGGATGCACATTGGCTAATGAGAACTGCCTAGACTTTGGTCTCATGCTTGGCTGAAGACCTTTGGAGCTTATGGTGCCACCACTGTTGATGCAAAAACTGCTCTGGAGAAAGTTAAAAGGATAATGGGGGTGGGACCAAGAGACTGGGAGTGGGACAGAAAGGAAAAGTGGACAGAAAAAGAATTAGCGTGCATTATGTGCATGTGCCAACTCCCCGTGAATCATTATGTACTGTAAACATGTACTAATAAAAACTCAAAAATTTTAACAGGATTTGTGATGTAGGAGTGAAACCTCTGTCTGAGCTATCCTCTGAGACAAAAGGTGGGAGCCTGTTTAGCCTCTGGACCAGCAGAAAAGTACTGCAGGGCAAAAGGCTCGTCAGTGTTAGCTGCTAAGTACGTGAAGTTATTCTTGAATTACGTTCTCTTTGGTGACTAGGCCATCTGGACTCCACATTGAAGTCTCTCTTCCCCTGCCACCAAGATCAGAGATGTTGCCCCTGCCTTCCTTGATGGTTACCGCCCAAGTGGGTGGCTCTACAAGTCCCTGAGAAAGAGGCTTGGAGGTTGCCAACATAACGAGAGATGGTAGAACAGGAAGTGTGTGTCTCTCAAAGGGTCAGAGAAAAAAAGAAACTACAGTTGAAACATGTTGTCAAATAAATGCTTGGAAAAGTCAAGACCTATAGCCAGGAAAAAGCCTGCCTAAAGTTTCCTCAAGCCAGAAACATTAAAGCCACTTAGTCACTGTCTTAGTTACTCTTCTCTCGTTGCTGGGACAAATACCCGACACTCAAAATGAAGGAAGGAAAGGTTTATTTAGCTCACCGTTACTGGAGGTTTCAGTCCATACTCAGCTGGGTCCAACGCAGAGCAGCACATAGCAGAGGGCAACCTTTAATGGTGGAGGCAAAGAGCAAGAGCACAAGGGAGGGGTAGCAGCAGCTCAAGCAGCTGGCTTCTCTTCCCACCTTACATTGTAATGCAAATTACCTGCCCCAGGGCAGGCAGCATCCACACCCACAATGATCAATCACAAACTCCAGAAGCTGCCCCAAGACTGCATGAGGCTTTGGGGGGACACCTATACACAAACCATAACAGTCACCAATTTGATTTTTCTTTGGTTTAATCATTTCCTCGATACCAGCTCCTCTAACCTGTATCTGGTTGGTTGCTTGCTTGCTTGGTTTCTTGCTTGCTTCCCTTCCGTTCCCTTCCCTTCCCTTCCCTTCCCTTCCC
>NW_004524637.1:9006284-9009464 GCF_000260255.1 Octodon degus
CCTTCTTTCTTTTATAACTACTAATAGCTTTATTGTACTTCAGTCATTATTTAGAGTCGGCAAAATCCTTATTCCCTAATGAGTTACAATATGAGATGTGAGATATCTACACTAGATAAATAAGCACATTAAGGTAGCCAAATGGCATTCTGCTGCACATTTACATCTAGAAATAAACTTAAAATTTACACAATGTAAACTTGTAAAAGATACTTGATTTTTCTTTGTATCATTCTGTTTATCTCCAAGAAGAATAAGTACTCCTTTGTGTATTCCTCAACCCCCAAATAGCGATGTGCAAATCAAATTATTTCCTCACTCAGGGTAGACTTCCTGAAATTACCTACCCGCTGTGGTGGCTCCATTGACCTTTCTTGGCCATGTCTTCTTTGTCGCTTAGAGACGCATGAATCCACACATGATGTTGGTTCCAGGCAAACACTGTCTTCATTGTTTGCTTTTTCTTTGTTTCTTCCTGTCTTCCTTCATGTCTTTCTTTCTTTCTTTCTTTCTTTCTTTCTTTCTTTCTTTCTTTCTTTCTTTCTTTCTTCTTCTTCTTTTTCTTCTTCTTCTTCTTCTTCTTCTTCTTCTTCTTCTTCTTCTTCTTCTTCTTCTTCTTCTTCTTTTTTCTTTCTTTCTTTTTTGTGGAACCAAGGATTGAGCTCCAGCCCTTGTGCTTGCCAGGCAAGTGCTTATTCTACTGAGCTATTTCCCCGGCCCTTGCTTTCTTTCTTTCTTTCTTTCTTTCTTTCTTTCTTTCTTTCTTTCTTTCTTTTTCTTTCTTTCTTTTATGTATTTAGGACAGAATCTACAGGGTGTTCAGGGTCTCACTACATAGACTGGACTTGTAGTGATTCTCCTGTTTTTCAGCCTCCCAAGTGCTAGGATTACAGGCACATACCACCACGCCCAGTCTCAATCTCCATCTCAGGGTGTCCCAGGGGCAGGGCCAGCATGGCATGCCAGGGATGGAACCCCAGCCACTGCGCTCTGCCTAAGCAGGGGCTCTAGTTCGCTGAGCTACCTGGCTGACTCAGTCTGTCTTTCTGTCTTTCTTTCTTTCTCTCCCTCTCCTTCTGTCCTTCCTTCTTTCCCTCCTTCCTCTCTACTTTGGTACTGGGAATCTAACTCAGGGCCTTGCGCTTGCTATCAGATGCCGTGCCATCTTGGTTGTTTTCTTCAGCAGCCTTTTGAGATATGGTATTCAGAAGTGAGCAATACACTTCTTCAGGGTAGATGGCTCATTTCACTTCTTACGGATATTCCACTGCGACAATTCAGAGATCAAATCTCTTTTGGATAATTGTGTTTCATTTATGCTTTCAAACTACAAACTTTAAGTCTTGGACTTTACCATTAACTCCTCTATTGCTGGGTTGGTGCCACAATTGTAATTTTATAAGACCAATTGAAATATTTACTACTTAGAAATGGTTACTGGGAGTTCAGTTCTTGTGCCTGAGAAGTACTTGGTAGCATATCCATAGTTTTAGGCCATAAGGTATAAATTTACCTTATTCTCAATCACCATTTATCTATTTTATTTATATCCATGTCCTAAGGTACTTTCAAATGTTCAAAGCCCACTAATTCAATAAGTCTTTGATATTCATGACTGTTTTCATAAACATAACTTTTAAAGAGTCAAATCATGTTTTTTAAAAGTTAAATAGATCGTCTATTTATTCCCCCTTTCCACCCTCTGGTAGTATTTAGAGAATCAAAGTGCATAGTGTCCTATTATTGAAGAATAATTTATTTTGAAATACATCCCATACTGTCTGTAAAACTTACTGTTTCTCTGGGAAAAATAAGTTACAAATTACTTTTGGAAAAAAGCCAGATTATTTTTCCTCCCACACTCATAAATAGCTAAAGCCTGTAAAGGTCACTTGTCCTTCACTTGAATTCCTTGACAAGGTGATGTTTTCTATAATTATGAGTCAATTAGAAAATTATTTTATAGAGCTGAGGAGAAGTCTCAATGGTCTATGAGCCTGATAAGCAGAAGGACCAGGGTTTGATCCCACATAGTGCTGGCCCTGGAACTCTGGGTGTTCTGTGCTGTCCACCAAAACCGGGCATGGTAGCGCATGCCTGTAATCCCAGTGCTGGGGAGGCTGAGACAGGAGTGTCACTATGAGTCTGAGCTGCATAGTGAGACCATGTACCAAAGAGAGAGAGAAAGAAAGAAAGAAAGAAAGAAAGAAAGAAAGAAAGAAAGAAAGAGTTTTTTTTTAAAGGAAAGAAAATTATTTTATGCCATTAATCTTTTAAAGTCTCATATAGGTTACTTCAAATATAAATATTCATAACTCTGGAAGATTCTCTGAATTTGCATACTATGGATTTCATACAATGATAAAATTCTTGGATGTTTGTGCTTTTATTATGTCATACTTTATGCATACAAAGCACGCAAGATCTAAGTGATGGTGGCAAGTGATGAAATGCATAGCTATGACTCAATTTGGGACAGGGAACAGCACTGATGTCCTTGTGTGTATGCTTTATGCCTTCCTCTGTCTTCCTTTGAGGATAATTCTTTATCCTCAATTTTAGGTTTAGCATCTCCTTCTTTTATAAAAATGGCATTATCACACAGGTAAGTAACCCTAAATTACATCTTGAGTAGTATTTGTTTGCACAATTCACCTTGGAGGTTGAAGTAGACAACACCAGACATGGTTCCTTACTGCTCACAAGAACGTGGATATCTGGGAATGTCCAGAGGGAGACACAAAGCCAGTTTCTCTTAGAAGACCAAGTGGCAGTATATATGACAGTCAGCTTCAGTGTGAACCAACCATTAGATTCAGAACTGACTTTGGAAACTATACCAGGGAGCATTTATCCTATTCCTAACTACACTTTGGTGAATTAAATCTTTACTTTTGACTTTGCTAAGATACATATTTTAATGATAATTTTAATAGACTATCAGAAAAGAAAATATTAGAGGGTGGTGAATGAAAGCAAGAGACAGGACAAGGAATATTGTGGGACTGTCCTGCTTCAAGGTTGTATATGGTCAGATTTTTGGACTTATGTGCAAATGAGAGAAGCATAGAATTCTTTATCCTATTTTTAAAATATAATCTAATTTTTAAATGTTTTTTATCATATTATGTAGGGAATTAAAGTTCAACATATCAATACTTGATGAAAAATACCTGTTCC
>NW_004524637.1:9014394-9019692 GCF_000260255.1 Octodon degus
GTATCTGTGTATTCAGAGTGGTTGGGATAGATATATAGTTGCATTCTCTTAATGAATAGAATGATTTTTTCTAATGGTGTTTGTAAGTAGTATCACAAGTCTGCATCTTGTACAGAAATTAACCACTAAGAAGAATATATGCAGTGTATTATTTGTTGAAAATGTACTTTCGATTTGATTTGAAACTGTCTCATTGCTATCTGTTTATCAATAAAACTTTGAAAAAAAAAAGAAAAGAAAATATTTAACTCAACAATTTCATAATGATCCTCACCATGCTGCCTAAAAGTATGGCCATGTACATTCACAGGTGAGGAAGTATACTATTTATTTATTTGATTTTTTTCTTTTCTTTTCTTTCTTTCTTTCTTTCTTTCTTTCTTTCTTTCTTTCTTTCTTTCTTTTTTTTTTGGTATGGTACTATGGATCAAACTTGGGACCTTGCTCTTGCTAGGAAGTGCTTATGCCACTGAGCTATTTCCCCAACCCTTAAAAATGTGTATTTATAAGTGTTTAAATTGACTGTAAACCATAAGTTCCAACTTTCAGACACCCAGGTCATAATTAATTGAGATCGTCTTGTCTGAATCTTGCAAAGTCTTGTCTTTCTTCTATAATGTCTGTGTTATCCCTGAACAGCTAGCTTCCTGTTGATGTATTTATTTACTGGTCCATTTCTCACCTACTTGAATGTCGTCCTCATGTGAATTCTGTCACTCCTGAACTCACCCTATTGCTTGGAATCTGCCTTCCTATTATGACTGTCTCTACAAGTCTCTCCTTTCTTTGACCAGAATGTAGACTGTATTTAATTTCGGGTTTTATGAGTCCAGATTGGAACCTTCTGAGGAAACTCTGGCCAGATCTAAAATAAGTTGTGTGATCACAAGGAGAAAGATGCAAAAGCTTCAAGAATAGAGTGACAGATGTAGAGATAGATAAGGAGGAAGTGGGATGTGGAGACAGGTGGGGTAAATCCTTTATATGAGATGAATAAATAGGAATGAAATTAATTCTAAAGTTTAAAGAAGTCTACACTAATCGCTTGTGAGAAACAGAGAGTTTATTCAATTTCTTTGCAATCTCATTGAAGATCCTTTGATCCCATTGATCACAACTCAAATTTAGCTTTTTTTTTTTTTTTTTTGTCAATTGTGGATTGTTTTGGGAGCTTGCTCATGAATAACAACAATAGCTTCTGCTTAGGTTGAGCTTCCATACAGTTTATAATAGAAATAACTGGTGATTTTTGTCCAATGCCTTGCATGTTTATATATTACCTTTGTATAATTTGTGCACTTGTGGCACCTCTTCAATTAGATTGCAAACTCCTGTTTGTCAGAATAGGGCTTGGTACTGGGCTGTCATGGCCTCGGTCTAGTCTCATACATGCTTAGGTGGTGCTTCCTCAGAGGTGACTGGGTAGAGAGTATGTGATGCTGTCATCAAGGGTGTGTGACAACCGAATCAGTCCACTGTTTGGCTTAGCATAGTTCTGGGTGTGAGTGCTACACATACTAGAGGCAGAAGCCAGGTGGCCTACTTAAAATACATTTTACAAAATGACTAACCCTGGAACTGGTGAGAATCCTCTTGTTTACAAAATGACTGACTCAAGAAATGTTGAGAGACCACTGGCTCTAATGTCATTCTGTCTGTAAGAAACAGAATGACATTAGAATTTAGTCTATTTTAAGAATTTAGTTGTAATTAGGACACACTGGAAAATCTTGGAGGGCAAGAGAAAAAAATGTTATTTTGGCAAAAAAGTGAAATGTAAAAAGTTCCATATCAGAGACAAAGTTTTGCTTAGGCATATCTTTTACTACTTACCAAAGCTTTGTGGTCACTATCTTTCCCTTGTCCATATTATTTTTCCACCTTGGTTGTATCCATGTGCATCGGTCAGCACATTTGTATCAGCGGTGGATGTTAGCTAACTGCTGAGGGACTTTATGTCAGTAGATCTACCTTAGTTTCTTGCTTGCTTTGTTTCCTTCTCCCCATCATGAGCTGTCTCTCCTCTACCGTGCCTGTCTGCTATCTATCCTGCCTCAGAGCCAGCTGATAATAGACTGAAATTTCTATGAACTGTGAGCTAAATAAACCTCTTTTCCTTTAGATATCAGCTATTTTATCTCAGCAAATAGAAAAGGTAACCCAGGCATACTTAATCAAAAATAATTTATTGAATATTAAATAAGTATTTAGGAGCCCCACCACCCCAGTCTTCCCAGCAGAGTTTGCTGAGTCTGGTAGCATCTGTCAGTCTGAAGACCGCCAGAGAGGCCTGGTAGGCTAACCCCTGCCTCTGATTGGAGTTTGCTGATTCTGGCCATGCCTTCTCTCCCTGAAGACTGTCAGGGAGACCTGGCAGCCATAGCTCCACCCCCTCCAGCCTTCCTGCTAGAATTTGCTGTCGACTGCTCCTCATTACCCTGAAGTGGGTGATGAAGGACACCAGGGAGTCCTGAATACCACAGCGACCTGCAGGAGCCTTGTGGAACACTCACCTGCACCAAGCCACCATCAAGAGTGACTTTCACACCTTGGGCCCACACTCATCATCATCAGATCCTTCTTGAACTATAGCTTGCCTCCCTCTCCTTAAGGAGGTACAAGCCACGTTGAACCCCATATAGCAGGAGCTTTGGTGAGGCCTCCTGCCCTCCCACACTTGGGAGTGTCTTGTTGACTACACCCTACCCATTTACCATCACTGCAAAAAATGACAAAGGAAAGGACGAAAGGCAACCTCAGACTTTAGCCCATCCAAAACAAGTCCAGGAGATGGGATCATAGAAGAACTTAGAAGTCACACACCTGAGATTTCTGAGATGTTAGTAACTGACATAAAGAAACAACTCCATTACACTATGGAGGAAATCGGATCAGAAGTCATCTATCAGGTAAAAAAAGGAAATGACAGCAATTGTGAAAGAATCACTCAATATATCTAAGGAAGATTCAGATAAAAAATAGAATAAAATAGGAATATGATGGAAACACTGAATGAACAACCCAGGAAAGAACTAGAATGCATGAAACAAATTCAAACTGATATGCAGGACATTAAGAATTCCATTGAAGCTGGCAAAACTGCTTGAGTGAAATACAAGCTAGAATTTCAGACCTTGAAGAAAGCACTGCAGCTAGTGAACATGAAAGGAAACATCTGTTAAAACTAATAAGAAACCAGGAAATAACAATACAACAGCTGCAAGACAATGCAAAGAAGATAACATAAGACTGGTGGGTATCCATGTAACAGGTGGAGATAACACAAAATACGTGAAAACAGTGTTTGCAGAAGTAGTAGCAGAAAATTTCCTGAGCCTTGGAAAGGAATCTGATATACAGGTGCAGGTAACTGAGGTTATAGAACTCCTCCAGCCAGCCAAAATCAAAATCAATCATCACCCAGGCACAACTAAAAAAGAGAACTACAGGTTAAAAGCAGAAATTGAGCAAAAGAACAGAATACTAAAAACTGTTAGAGAGAAGAAGCAGATCACCTGTAATGGAAAGCCCATCAAAATCATGGCAGATTTCTCAACACAGGCCATCAAATCAAGAAGAGCTTAGAGTAAGATATTTGAGATCCCGAAACAAAGCAACTTTCAACCCAGATTGATGTACCCTGAAAAACTATGTATCAAATTTAATAGGGTGATTAGATACTTCCATGACAAAGAACAACTGAAGAATTTCATCACAGCAAAACCAGTCCTAAAAAGAGTACTGACAGATATTTTAGAAAGAGACAAAGATGACCACAACTTCACCAACAACAGAAAAGAACAACCAAGTAGAGCAAGCAATTAAGCAGAGGTAAAAAGCAGGGATCCCACAGTAGGAAAACAACATGACAAAGATAAGCCAATACATATCAGTTATCACTACCAACATAAATGGCCTCAATTCATCAATCAAAAGAATCAGATTGGCAGAGTGGATAAAGATACAAAATTCAACAATATGCTGCATACATGAAATATATTTAACTCAAAAAGAAATTAGTAGATTGAATGTCAAAGGATGGAAAATAATAATACATGTGACAGGAATCCAGAAAAAAGCAGAGGTAGCTACTCTAGTTGCTGACAATGTAAACCTCAAAACAAATTAAAAGAGATGAAGAAGGTCACTACAAACTTGGTAGAAGAACACTACAAGAGGAACAAATAACAATGATAAATATGTATGCACCCAATATAGGACCACCCAACTATATTAAACAAATTTTAATGGACACAAATAATCTAATGAGCAATAACATAATTGTATTAGAGGACTTTCACACCCCTTCGAGTCAAAGAGATAGATCAACCATGCAAAAAATGAGCAAAGAAATTAAAGAGCTAAAACAAACTTGTGAAGAAATGGACTTAGTAGACCTGTACTGAGTGTTCCACCCAACAGCATCAGAACAGACATTTTTCTCTGCTGCACACAGGACATTCTCCAAAACAGATCATGTCCTAGCACATAGAACATGCTTAAGTAAATGAAGAGGAATCAATATTATCCCATTCATATTATCTGACCATAGTGAAATGAAACTGGAAATTATTGACAAAAGAAATAGTAAAAACTCCATAAACACATGGAAACTAAATAACACCCTCCTAAACAATCAATGAGTCATTGATGGAATTAAAGAAGAAATTAAACAATATTTACAATTAAAAATGAAGATACAACCTATTAGAACTTGTGGGATGCAGCAAAAGTTACCTTAATAGGAAAATTTATAGCAATAAATTCTCAAATCAGGAAAACAGAACAAACACAAATAAACAATCTCATGCTACATCTAAACTCTGAGAAAAAGAAGAGCCAGTCAAATCCAAAGCCCAAAGCAGGAAGGAAATTATAAAGATGAGAGCAAAAATAGCTGCAATGGAGATTAAGAAAACAATATAAAGAATAAGTCCAAGAGTTGGTTCTTTGTTTTTAAAATTTTTAAGTTAATTTTATTGAGAAAGAAAGCAATGAGACAGTTTCAAAACAGGTTAGTAGGACAGTTACAATAATTAATACATTGTATATTGTTGCTTTTGTAGTAGTTATTCAGAGTACAAGATACAGACATGATATCTTGTCTAAACACTATTAGTATAAATCGAAAGCAGGATCTCAAGGACTAACTAATCAAGAGAGGGAAAGGAGAAAAGCTAGGAAACATCACAATATCAAGTCATACAGTTATATGTAAAAGATGAGCAAGGCAATGATCCTGAGAATCTTCAGAAGATTTTTTAATCTAGCAGTTAATTGGAAAGATTCTCACCCTGA
>NW_004524637.1:9019792-9021951 GCF_000260255.1 Octodon degus
GTAATTTGTATCTTTCTAGGAATCTGTCCATTTCTTCTGTGTCTTCTATTCTGTGAGAGTAAAGATTCTCAAAGTAGCTATTGATAATCTTCTGGATTGTCAGTGGGCCTGTGGTAATTACACCCTTTTTATTCCTTATTTCTTGTATTTGAATTTTTTCTTTCCTCTTTTTGATGAGGTTAGCTAGGAGCTTATTGATTTTATTTAATCTTTCAAAGAACCAGCTTTTTGCTTTTTTAATTCTTTGAATTGTTTTCTTTGTCTCAATTGAATTAGTTTCTGTTCTAATCTTTATGATTTCTTCCAGTCTTTGGGCTCTGAATTTGGTTTGCTCTTCCTTTTCTAGTTGTTGAAGGTGCAGCATTAGGATATTTTTTTGTTCCCATGCTGTTTTCCTGATGTGTGAGTTCACAGCTATGCATTTCCCTCTGAAAACTTCTTTCATCGTAGCCTATAAATTCCGATAAGTTGTGCTTGAATTTTCATTGAATTATAGATATTGTTGAATTTCTTGTTTAATTTCACCTGTGACCCATTGGTTGCTGAGTAGGGTGTCATTTAATTTCCATGTATTTAAGAGTTTTTCTGGTTTCTTTTGTCATTTACTTCCAGTCTCATTGCACTGTGGTCAGATAATGTGCATGGCATAATTTGTGTTTTCTTACATATACTTAAGCATGACCTATGGACCAGTATGTGATCTATTTTAGAAAATGACCCATGTGAAGCTGAAAAAAATGTGTATTCAGCTGTGTTTGGGTGGAACACTCTGTATATGTCCACCAAGTTTATTTGTTTCAAGCTCTGGTTCAGTTCTATTATTTCTTTGCTAAGTTTTTGTCTGGCTGACCTATCTTTTGGGGATAAGGGGGTGTTAAAGTCTCCTGTTAAGATTGTGGTATTGTATATTAGATTTTTCATGTCCATTAAGATTTGCTTTATATAGTTGGGTGGTCCCATGTTTGGGGCATACATATTTATGAGTGTTACCTCTTACTCTTGAATTTTTCTCCTTACCAGTATATAGTGGCCTTCTTTATTTTGCTTGATGATTGTTGGTTAGAAGTTGAGACTGTCTGAGAATAGGATTGCTACCCCAGCTTTTTTCTGAGGTGCTGGGGCATAGAGTATTGTGTTCCATCCTTTGGCTTTCAGTCTATGAATGTCTTTATGAGTTAAATGTGTTTCTTGTATACAGCATATTGTTGGATTTTGTTTCCTAATCCACTGTGCCAGTCTATTTCTCTTAATTGGGGAATTGAGTCCATTTACATTGATGGTTAGAATTGAGATGTACTGACTTACGATTGGCATGTTATTTACCTGTTATCGTTTACTCCTTTTTCTGCTGTGTTAAATTGCTTGCCCTATTTAGTTGGTTGCTTCTGATCTCATTTGTGGAGTTCTGATCATTTTGGTCCCTCTCTAGAACATCTTTCAGTAGCCTGTGTAGGGTTGGCTTTGTCATCATGAAATTCTTTTTCTATTCTTTTTCATGAAAGTATTTCACTTCTCCATCAAACTTGATAGAGAGTTTTGCAGGGCATAGTAGTCTGGGCTAGAATTTGTTTTCATAGAGGAATTGAAGTACTCTGCTCCATGCTCTTCTTGCCTTCGTGGTTTGTGAAGAGAAGTCGGCCATAATTCTGATGGGTTTTGCTTTGAATGTGATCTCCTTCTTTTCTCTAATGGCTTTCAGTATATTATTCTTGTGCTGAATTTCTGGGATTTTGACTATCATATATCTCGGTGTGTTTTTAATTAGGTTGAGGTTACTTTGTGTTCTGTATGCTTCGATTACCTGAATATCAGATTGTTTCCTTATTTTTGGGAAGTTTTCTGCTATTACTTCTGCCTATATATTTTTTAATGTCATTTGTATTGACTCCTTCTTTCTCATTGATGCCTATTAGTCTCACATTGTTCATCTTTGCATCATCTTGCAGATGATTGATTATTTTTTCCTGCATCCTAGTTGTTTTTAAGAGATCCTTTCTTATCTTTTCACTAGGTGCACCAACGTCTTCAAGATCTGAAACTCTGTCTTCACTTTCACTTAAACGGTTTTGCAAGCTTGTGATTGAGATTTTAATTTCCTCTATATCTCTTTGACTCTGCTTCATGCGATCTATTTCTTTCCTGTATTGCTCATTCAAGGA
>NW_004524637.1:9022051-9028598 GCF_000260255.1 Octodon degus
CACCTTGTGTACAGCAATTAACCACTAAGAAGAATATATGCAGTGTATTATTTGTTGAAACTGTACTTCCGATTGGATTTGAAACTGTCTCATTGCTATCTGTTTATCAATAAAACTTTGAAAAAACAAAAAACAAACAAACAAAAAAAACTATTAGTATAAATCTTCCCATTGAACTAAGAGAAAGTATATATATATATATATATCCATGGAACTGGCAATGTCAGAAGTTGTTGACTTGAGCCTTTTACAGTTCAGCATATTAATATGGCTTTACATTTTATACGTCATGGTTATGCTTTTCTGCTGGATGGTTAAGACCAAGATAAATCAAGATCTATATAACAAAAAAATGTAACTTTTGTTAGATCTACACAATTAATAGGAGCTATCTTTAAGTGGAAATGATAAAAGATTCTTATTTTCTTGTCTTTTTAAAAATATTCCTTCAAGGAACATGTCTTACTTCATGAAAATTAAAACATGAATATTTGAGTGGCATATAAAGAAAATATTAATAAAGAGTTAGTTCTTTGAAAGAATAAACAAAATTGATAAACCCCTAGACAATCTCATTTTAAAAAGGAAAGAAAAATTCAAATTCATGCAATAAGAAATGAAAAGGGTGAAATCACTACAGACCCTATAGAAATTCAGAAGAATATCAATACTTATTTCCAAAATCTTGGGCCAGCCAAATAGCTTAGTGGATTAAAGCACCTGCAAGAGGCACAGGGATCAGAGGTTCAAACCCCGGGCCTGCTGTGCTGGCCCCACCCCTAGGGTGTACTGAAATGGTGGTTGAGACTGGGCATGGTGGTGCACACCTATAATCCCAGCTCTTGGGAGGCTGTAAACAGGAGAATCACTACGAGTCTGATCTAGTAGTGAGACCCTGAACACCCTGTAGGCCCTTCCCTAAAAAATAAAAAATATATAAATTTAATTTATTTTTAAATTATTAAAACAATAAAATAAATAAATGTAAAATCTCGGGGGCCCAGGGAGATAGCTCAGTAGAACAAGTGCTCGCCTGTAAAGTGCAGGGTCCTGAGTTCAAACCCTGGTACTGCAAAAAATAAAATTAAATTTAAAAAATCCCTGACTTGGAATTATACAATAAGCTATTGTAATTAAAAATCAGCATGGTACTGACATAAAAACACATGTGAGGATCAATGGAACAAATTAAAAAATGTAGACACAACTACAAGCACACTCAGTGACCTTATCTTTGACAAAGGGATCAAATATGTTCATTGGAAGAAAGCCTCTTTAATAAATGATGCTAGAAAAACTGGTTTTCCACGTGCTGAAGGTTTAACATAGACCCATGCCTATCACCATGCACAAAACTACAGTCAAAATGGTTGAAAGATTTAAATATTAAAACTGAAGCACTAAATCTTCTGGAAATGAAAATAGGTAGAAAACTTAAGGCCCTAAGGGGTAAGTAAAGAGTTCATGAACAAAAATGAAACTGCATGGAAAATACTTCAAAGAATCCACAATTGAGATCTCACTTTTTTTTGTTGTTGTTGTTGTTGTATTTTAGGGAAGGGTCTACAGGGTGTTCAGGGTCTCACTCTACAGATTGGACTTATAGGGATCCGCCTGTTTACAGCCTCCCAAGAGCTGGAATTACAGGTGTGCACCACCATGCCCAGTCTCAATTGCCATCTCAGCATGCCCTGGGGTGGGGCCAGCACAGCAGGCCTGGGGATCAAACCCCTGGCCCCTGCACCTGCTTGCAGGGGCTTTAATCCACTGAGCTATTTGGCTGGCCCAAGAGATCTCACCTTTTTGAAAAATTTCTACACGTCAAAAAAATCACCAGCAGAGTAAAAAGAAAACCCATGAAGTGAGAGAAAATTAAAGCAGACTGTTCATTACGCAAAGAACTCATATCTAAAAATACAAAAAATTAAAAAAAACCAGGCCTCCAAAATTCAAAGATCCCATTCAAAAATGGACATCTTAGAGGAATATATATTGTACCAATCAAGAGATACAAATGGCAAATAAATACAGGAAAAAATGTTCAGCACTATTGGTCATTCAAGAGATGCAAATTAAAATAATGCTGAGATACCATCTTATGCCCGAAAGAACAGCTGTCCTCAAGAAGTCAACCAATCTCAAATGCTGGAGGGGCTGTGAGGAAAAAGAAAGCCTTCTCCACTGTTGGTGGGAACGCAGGCTAATACAACCATTATGGAAATCAGTATGAAGGTTCCTCTAAAGGCTAAGAGTGGAGATCCCATTCAAGCCAGCTATTCCCCTCCTCGGTCTTTTACCAAAAGACCTGAAGTCATCATTCCTCAGTGACATATGTGCACCCATGTTTATAGCAGCGTAATTAGTTATAGCTAAATCTTGGAAAAAAGCTAAAAGCCCATCATCTGAGGAATGGATAAATAAGATATGTTAGTTTTACAAAATAGAATATTATTCAGATATAAAAAAAGATAAATATTGGTCACAGAGATCGCTCAGCACAAGAACCTGGGTTCAATTCCTAGTACCCTAAGCTGTGCTGGCCCCTCCTCGGGTGTGTCAATCTATCTTCCAAGACCAGGTGCAGTGGTGCTTGCCTGTAATCCCAGGGCTGGGGAGTCTGAAACAGGGGGATCAATACATGTCCAAGCTGCATGTGAGATGCTGTATCAAATAAGTAAATTTTTTTTAAAAGAGAAATTTGAGACTTTTGTAGATAAATGGATGCAGTTAGAGATTATATTGATAAGTGAAATAAATCAGATGTACATTTGCAAACATCATATCATTTCACTAGTGTGAGAATTAGGAAGAGTAATGAAAATGTAAAAAGTACACCACATACCATGAAAGGAAAAGAAATTGTTCAACATAAAGGAAAAACTGGGATGAGGAAAATGCACAAATGAAAGAAGGAAAAATATATTTATGCATATGTGCAGAACAGTTTGGATATTTGTATTGCTGACTTCTGCTGGTCTTTTTTTTAAATGTATTTGGTTTTTGCAGAGTCTCACTATGCAGTTTGGACTCATAGTGATCCTCCTGCTTTCAGCCTCCCCAGCACTGGGATTACAGGCATGGGCCACCACTCCCAGATTGTGGTCGGCTCAGCCTACCCTGGGGGCAGGACTAGCATGGAATGTGGTGCCAGGCATCGAACCGTGGACCCTGTGCTTGCCTAAGCAGGCACTTTCATCCTCTGAGCTATCTCACTGGCCTGTCTGCTGGTCTTTTGAAAGGAGCATTTAATGTTTAATTTTTTTGTTTTATTCTGATTTTATTTTCCTCTTTTGAATTTCTTATAACTTCTTTGCTATTTATTTTTTTTCTTTAAACAAACTTTACATGTTTATATCTAGCAATCTGAACAACTGATTTAAAGATAGCATCATGTAATACAGTAACCATTGTTGAATTCCTATTTCTTTGTTTAGTGAAATCTTGTATCATTTCTAGTTTTTTATACCACTATATTTTTATGCTTTAAAAATAAAAGAGTAAGTATTCAGAAAAAAAATCATTGCAGAGGCACACTGGGATAAATTGATAGAAAAGAGGGAAGGAGTAGGGCTTCGCTATCACATATTTGTAGTTTAGTTGGGTTACTGCACCGGTAATCCCAGCATTTTGGAGGCTGAGGTAGGAGGATTACTGAGATTTCAGGGCCAGTCTGAACTACGTAGTGAGACCCTGTCTCAAAACAACAACCAAAAACCCTGCAAAATTGTCACTTGACATTTAGCTGTCGTGACTGTCATCATCTTACACTGAACTGGCCTAACTTCTGTGAGGTGTTATCTGTTTGTCTCACTTTGAGCTCTTTCATGCTGTGAGGTACATGAAAGCCATCCATGCCTGGGAGTGGTGACCCATCTGATTCTAGGATGAATGAAACCTGTGGTGTCAATGATTTCTTTGGAAATCTGAGGAGAATGAGGCCCCAGGAGAAAAATTATGATTCTACTTATTTATCATTATTCTACATGTTTGTCAACATTGGTCAGCTTGAGAATATAGCTGGAGAATCTCTGATCTTCTTAGATTGGGAACAGCTGCCCTGCATTTCCCTGGGAAATAATATGGGTCCTGGAAAACTCTATATATACAGAGATGTGCATTTTCAGTTGTACGGAGAAATGATGCCATAGTAAGACCCTGAGCTGGTGTTTCTCCACCTTTCATGTATTTATAATTCATCTTGAGATCTTATCAAAATGCAGATTCTTGGACTTTTACTCAAAGATACTGAGAAAGTAGCTCTTTGCTGGATTTGGGAGCTGCTTTTCTAGAAAGTTCTCAAGAATTGCTGTCCTGAAAGCTTAAGGCCCATGCTTTGAATAGAGCTGTCCTAAGTCACGGTTGTGTCATGACTAATTCGAATCCCTTCTATGAATATCCACGGTCAAAGAAGGGCCCATGCCATGCCAACTCAGACTGCAGGGGCAGAGAAAGGACAGACTGAGGCAGATCCAGCCACTCTGGCCATCTGTGTTCCGCTAGATGAGACAGGTGGGTCACCTTTCTAGCCAAAACTGAAGGCCATGATGGAGGGACACATTGTTTGCACACAAAATGGGTTCCTCATCCACACAGCCCAGGTTCAACAAACACTTAGATTGGTGACTGTTAAGAAAATCTTTTGACATAGAGTTGTGACCGAGATTCTGGTTTTTGCATGAGGTCCTCTGCAGTGGAGTCCTTTAGCTGCTGCTTCTTGGTTGCGATTTTTGTAGCTTGTCCACACTGCATTTTTTCATATGAAAGTAAGATATTAATAATATCATTTTTCCATGTTGTTGTGAAACTCGTATCCTAGCAGTTGTCACAAGGCCTGACAGTTAAAAGTGACTCAGGAAAGTTCAGTGATTATCCGTCCAGCGAAACATTTGCTGTCTTTCAGGATATCTAACTTCATTAGAATGAAGATTTTCTTATAGTATATTTTAATGTAATAAATGCAAAAATACCATTCTGTACTTTTTCAAAGTTTTTGACACATGCAAAAAATGTCACAGGAAATTTTAAAATGAATTTATTTTGATGGCAGCATGCACATTCCATTAAGGCAGTTCTTTTATCATTTTCATGATGAGAACACATCAGTACGTAAAGTTGTCTTGAGATACTGCTAAATTTTCAATCTAACTTGGGGAAAAGCTTATCTGCCAAATGAACACATTCTAGTCAAATGAGGACTGTGGTCATTTCTGACACTAAGTACCTCTTGTCTGACATCAGTGTGATTGTGAGTTCTCAGAATACATCTTGGGTTAATCCATTATTCATTCACCCTGTCCGGTCTTTACACAACCTGTTTTTATTGTCATGGAGATATTTATTCAATGACAACCATCTCTTTACTTCATTTCATTTTGAATTAATGTGCTATCAGGTTGATTCTGCCTTTGATGCTGACAGAAAAGAAGAAAAGAACCTTATTTTATTTAATAAGCAATTCTTTTGACTTTGTTTGCTTTTGTGTGTCTCTTAGTTTCTAAAATTTAGTAAGTGAAAAATTTTTATATAAAAATACATCACTGGTGTCACACGTGTAATTGATGCTCAGTGTATGCCTGAATCATTCCCCCCAGACTAAACTGCTTAGACAGCAAGCGAAGCTCACAGGGAAAAAATAAGCTATGCATGCCACCTTTGACTTAACCCTCCTATTGCAGACAAGTAGTTGTTGGCAAGAGATCATACACAAATCCAATCTCTGTGGTCTGCATTTTCCACGCGTCTTGCCAGGGACGGTGTCTAGGACATCGCTCGGGTTCAGCCATGGTCTTTGGCTCTTCCTGCTTCCACTGCTCACTTTCCCTGTGTTCACTCTGAATCAGCCTCTCCGGTTACTGCAGCTCAGAGATGAGTCATAGAAAAGACTCCAGCCTTGTCTGTTTAACTTTCTAGCCATATCCTGTTATCTGCCTGCCTTTCAGCTGTCCTTGTGTAACAAGATGCGTCTTTGCTGCCTTCTGTGTTTTATTTTTTCTATTTAAATTTTCCATCTTTAATTTGGATAATTATATCACTGATCTAGGCTGGCCTTTTGAAAGGAGCAATTAATGCTTACTTTTTTCTTTTTATTCTTTGTTTTTCTTTTTAATTTCTTATAATATTTTTGTTGTTTGTTTCAAAGTAATTTTGCATGTTTATATCTGGCAACCAAAACAACTAATTTGAAGATAACATCTTCAAATGCAATACAGCAACCATTGTTGAATTCCTATTATTTTGTTTAGTGAAGTCTTATATAATTTCTAATGCTTTTTCCCTATTCTGTATTCTTTAATAAATTAAAAAATAAAATAAATAATTTATCCATCTTTGAATTTCCAGCTCCCATCATCATTTTAAAACAGAAATTATGCATTTACAGTTATAATTTGGTTGAATAATAATGTGTTTCTATATGGTAAACTATGTCCTAGTAAAAGGTGCTAATTTAGTTACAGTTTTTCTTCATAATTTTATTGAGAAACAAATAGCAATGAGACAGTTTCAAATCAAATTGGTAGGATAGTTTCAATAATTAACACATTGCATA
>NW_004524637.1:9034653-9077864 GCF_000260255.1 Octodon degus
GCAAGCTTGTGATTGAGATTTTAATTTCCTCTATATCTCTTTGACTCTGCTTCATGCGATCTATTTCTTTCCTGTATTGCTCATTCAAGGAATCCGTCATTTTTCTAATCTCCTCTTTTTTTAATCAATGTATTCTTTAGAAGCAGTTATAAATTCTTTTACTGTAGTGTATTTTTCATGTTGGGTTTCCTCCCTATGTTTCTGTAGTTGATTCTTTACTTCAGATGCTACAAATTCTGAGAATTCTTTCTTTATTTCAGAAAAGAATTGCACTTGAGTTCCTCTATAACTTTGTGCTGTTGCTTATTTACTATCAAAGTTATTAATTCGTACATTTGAGCTGAGCTAGTAGAAAATAATTCCCCTCTGAGTTACTCTATGACTTTCTGCTGTTGCTTATTTACTATCGATGCTATTAATTCATCCATTTGAGCTGAACTAGTGTCCTCTGCACTTGTTCTCGGTGGGCATTGTGTTTCTTCCATAGGTTTCTGCATTTGATTCTTACTGCAGATGTTATTAATTCAGGGATTTCTTTTTTCATTTCCAATCTGAATTCCTCTATACCTTTCTGCAGTTGTTTCTTTATTGCAGAAGCCGTTGATTCATTACTTTCAGTTGTGTGATTTCCAATTTGTTCTGTGTTAGTGTCCTCTGCACTTGGTATGGGTGGGCTTGGGGTCTGAGATTGCATTTTGCTCCCTCTCGTTGTCATTTTGTGAAGCACTGTCATCTGACAGTGCTTTATTGTTGTACATCTTTGTTGCATTTATAGCCTTAGCACCTACGGAAGTTCAGGTGTAGATCTACAAAGTTTGGATGTATCCAGCTGTGCCTGGCTTGGGTCTGCCTGCTGTGCTCAGTTCCTTCCTGTTGCTGCCCTTAGGGGTGAAGTTGTTGTGCCCCTCTGGCAATATGTTCTGCTCCTGGACTAGCTGGGTGGTTCTGTACCCTATACTCTCTGCAGGGATTGCAGCTGAAGGGTTTCACCCCAGGCCTATATGCCAGGCCTGAGCTGAGTCTGGAAGGGACAAGGTGGAGTAGGGGTAGAGGCAGCTCTCCTACACACTCACTGGGCCTGGACTAGGACTTGATCTCGAGGTTCCCAGAAAGTGACAGAAATTCCTACTCTGTGGGTGGGGTGTAGGGGGGTATGACGGAGTGATGGGGGGTGTCCCAAGGTGGTGGAGGAGGGTCTTACCCACGCTGTGCCTGGGCTGGGACCAGTAGGTCCCGCTCGCACAGGGTAGCCGGAAGCTCTCCCACACAATCGCCGGGCCTGGGCTAGAATTTAGTTACAGTTAATCCTTCAAATATTAACCATCTTATGGGATAGAGCAAGGTATTTGTTTAAAAGGTCGACTTCCATTTCCCTTAACAATCTTTCTATTTTGATGATTTTTAGGGAGCTTAATTATATCCAGAAGGTTTGATTGATTTTCTAATGATAAATTTAATGCCACTGAAATATCACTTAAGTGCCAGTTCTTTGTGATCTATATGGGTTGGAAAAAAAGCAAGCTATAAGCTGAATGCAGCCTAACACTTATTTTTGTAAATGAAAGTTAATGGGTCATAGCACACTGACTGTGCACTAGATAGGAAGAGTAGAATAGTTTGGTGGCAAGTATGTGATTTGCAAAGCCAGTGCTATTTGCTACCTGACCCCTTAACAAAATGTTCACATCCTTGTGGCTGATGTAATACACTAAACCTGGCAAGTTTTTGTGTCAGGTCTTCAGGTGAAACTTATAAGATTGCTACTTCCTAACTATCTTCTTTAAACATATAAAAATCTCATTTTGACTCATGGAAAGGTCAAATTTTCTTCAGAAATACCACAAAGTCATTTACATAGGAGTAGGTTATCTGTCATTTTACAGATAAAATAGTGGATTCCTAGTGAAGTTTTAATCATAAGTAAGCCACAAGAATATTCCAGCTTGTGTCCCTCTCATGCTTTTGTTTGCTAACTCTGGAAACCCTACGTATGAGGAAGGCAAAGAAGACAAAAGAGAAGAAAAGTTGAAGCAACCTCCATGGGGCAGTGTGAGAAGTTATCGGTTCGTTACATTAATGTCTTCTTCTGTGCTCCCTGATAATTATCCAGAGTTCTCAAACTCAAGTTCATGCTTCTAGTCAGTACTCAGAGGTTCCCTTTCTTTTTTTGCAGCCAGGTGTTTGGTACAAAGACTATCTGCTGTCTAACCTGGCAATCCACAGTGTTTATTAGCACTTTGAAGATTTTGATTATGCACGGGTTGCAGGAGTAAGATTGCTTTGCACAGAACATGAAAGGGAATTACAAGGTAGGTCTCCTCCAGGCTTGAGACCGTCACAGGAGGGGGCAGAGAACAGAAAGTGTGCAAAATGGCTGATTCGGGAACTGGTGGTAGCTTTCTTGTTGACAATACGGCTGGCCTGGGAACTGTGGAGTGTCCACTTGTGCACAAAATGGCTGACCCAGGAAATGGTGAGAGTCCACTTGCTCTAACAGCATTCTGTCTAGAAACAGCAGGAGGAACTTAACTGTAATTAGGAAACACTAGAAACTCCTGGAGCGTAAGAGAAGGCAACATTAATTTGGAAGAAAAGCAAGTTGTGAAAAGCTCCATATCAGAGGCAAAGTTTTGCTTAGGTATATCTTTAAATACCTAACAAAGCCTTGTTTTTTAAATATTTTTATTGAGAAACAAATAGCAATGAGACAGTTTCACAACAAATTACTAGTACATTTTCAATAATTAATACATTGTATATTGTTTTCTTAGTGGTTATTCATTGTACAAGATGCACACCTGATATCCTGTCTCAAATACTATTAAAACAAACTTCTCTACTCATTGAATTAAAAGAATGGAGCTGTGTAGCCATCCCAACCCTGTGATCGCTATCTTTCCTGTACCTGTTTTACTTTTCTACCTCAGTTGCATTTATGTATGTTGGTCAGCATACTAGTCTGAGCTGTAGAAGTTAGCCAGCCTGGTGAGTAACTGTGTCAGTAGATTTACCTCTTAATCCTTGCTTTCTCACTTGCAGAAAGCTGAATTACATTTCCAAGCATGAAAATTATCAAAATATGGAAGTGAATACTCATTCTAATTTGGTAACCAGAGCAGACAACATCAGAAGTTGGCTGCGATAGATGAGCCAGGTTCCCTGTTGATGTCCGCAGGTTCAGTTAAGTGTAAGGAAACATTGGCTTCATCCCTTATGTTTGTTTACCTCTGGGAAACCTTTATGAAACAGTTGTAGGTCTGAAGCTCTACTAAAGATTTTAGATCCCTGATAGTTTATCAAGTTTTCAGAGAAATACTTAAATTGATAGTAAATCTTATTATAAGATGCTTGGGGCTGGCGAGATAGCTCAGCAGTCTGAAGTGCCTGCTTAAGCAAGCTTAGGCAAGTGGTTCAATCCCTGGCACCACATGCCTTATAAACTCTACCCCCAGGGTGGGCTGAGCTGACCATAAAAAAAAAAAAAAAAAAAAAAGATGCTTGGTTTGGTAATAGGTACCATAGGGGGAAAAAAATCTAATTTTGTGAGGCTTTGTGATGCAGTAATCTGTCAGACAGAAAAAACACACTTGATATTTTTGGTCAAAATTGATTGCGCTTAAACACAGAATTTATCTGGTTAGGCCTTGAGACAACAGAGCTAGAATTAGAGAGATGGCAATACTGTGCTCTTGACCTTAAGCATTAGTATAATAAATATACAAACTAAGGGGGAAAAGTGAACATTAACTTCTATATCTGCTAAAATGCTATTTTAAAATTAATATTTTATTTAATGCAGCTAACATAGAAAGGCATCTTTTGTCGAAAATCAGTTAATTCAGACGTTTCCTTGCCTGTGACCCCAATTCTCCCTTCACTGCCTTTGAGGTTAGTGTATCTTTCAAATAACTGATGGTGCATTTTTGCAGCATCCAAATCCTGCTGCTCATGTGTATGTGACTATGTTGAACCTCCTAGGTTTGGGGAAACAGCATCATTTTTGAAAGATCTTTTGCACTGGGCTTAATGATCAAAGTGAACCTTAAGATGAATGATGGGTCAGGTCACTTCAGGAGGGGTATATGTGTGTATGCACATGTGTGCTATGTGTGTATGAAAATCCAGTTTCTAAGGTTCACAAGCCACCTTGCACTTTGCTTTCCTTGTCTGCAATGCAGAGTGTAATTGTTTAAAACAATACTAAGCTTTTGGGGAGCTCTCAGTTTGTACTGAGCCATTATTCTCAGCACCAACAGAGCTGAAAAGATGGCTCGTATGCAGGCCTTCTACTCCCCATAATGCTTATGACTTTCATTCAGTGTAACCTGCTATTATTTGCAAAAGTGATTCAAATAGCTTAAACCTCATTCTTGGTTCCATAGGCCAGGAGAGAGAATCCTCTAAGGTTAGCCTTTCCCAGTATTTCAAGATTATTTCTTTAGAGTTTTTTGGTTCAATTCAATTCAATTCCATTTAATCACACTAAATTCATCCTTTCATAATCGGCCTACCTATGGATTAGCTCATCACACCACATCTGGTCAGCAGGACTGATAACTTGTGTGATACACTGCTGCCTATTATTTTAGAGAACAAATTGAGAGTTTAGCTTACACACCCCTTTTTGTAATCTCTTTCTCCTTCCGTCTCAGGTAAGCAGAGATCGCTTTTAACCTTCCGAGCCTGTGGTTTCTATTTTTATGCGAAGGCCAACTTTAATCAGCTGGTTTTCCTTGTTTGTCTAACAGAGGTGTGCAATGTTATCTGAGCAACCGTGTGTATTTCCAAGCTTTACATCCTGTTGTTGCCCTTTGGCATTAAGATTCTGTTGTTATTGTTATTATTTCTTCTATTCTTCCCTTCTCCCTCCTTGGCCACATTGGCTGTTATTTTCCACACAGAATGGAGCCTGATTAAGATGAGAGGTCAGTCAGGCAGAGTGAAGCAAAGAGTTCATGCCGAGTATCGTACACAAAAAGCAATGCACCGAGAGTTCACGGTCGGTGGTGAATGTGAACAGCAAGCAAAAATAAACCATGAAAAACACACATTCAGAATTTCAGAGCCCCAAAGAAATTTTCTTTTGCAAAATTGTGAACGCTTTCATTAGGTCACTGTGTCACCAGAGATTGTCAAAGTAAGCCTGCATAGTATTTGACCATAAAGAACAATATTCCTTTGCGCCAATTGTCAGTGGCACTTGGGCAAAGCATCTTCATTCTAATTTTACAAGTCAGCATCTTGCCTCTGCCAGCCTTTGCATTTGTGATAGTCAAAAATTCCTCACACTGAGGTGGTTGGGAAGCAGCGTAGATATATGAGGAAAGGAGGCAAAAGCGCTCCTTAACAATTACCAGAAACTTCCTCAGAGGAAATTCATGTATCAACATTGCATGAAACGCTCTAAGCCAATGAGAACCTCACATGCCCACCCTGGACTTAATTTGTGTAACAGTCTTACACTGTGGCAAAAGACAAAGCTGATGTTCCATTCCTAGCAACCGCCAAACATGCACACGTAGATAATTTGAGTCTTGTTCTAAAACAGGTTTATTTTAATTAAATCCGAAATTCCTTCAAGATTAAGGAAGACAATACAAAGCATATTAGTTTGTCTTTTTATGAGCCAGGGATGCTCCCAGAGGTTTGCGGCAATATATAGCTCAGATATTTTTATGGTAATTGCTTTCAGATTTTAGGTGAGTGAGTGGGAACATTTTCTAGAGAACCGCACAGCGCCCAGATCTCTAGGGTGCTGAGGAATAATGTTTAGAGAAATTTTGTGCCCAGAGGTGAAAAATACTGTAATTATAAAGGAGTGTTGAAGAGACCCGCAGATAAAATGATTTTTCAATACTAATTTTTTCAGCTTTTTAGGTCCTACATTTATACCTGGAGTATTATAATCTTTTTTTCAATAAATGAAACCACGTACTCCCTGGAGTGCATGATGTTATTAACAAAAAGCATTCCTTTCTTTTCTGAGGTCAGCAAGATAACAGTTTCCTTGTATCTCTGGGTGGGCTTTACTATCTTTATAACATTAGAGTACCGGACCATACCTGATTTGCTGTCAAATGACAATGTTTCTTTTTAAATTTTTTTTATTTTAGGGAAGGGCCTACAGGGTGTTCAAGTTCTCACTACGAGATCAGACTCATAATGATCCACCTGTTTACAGCCTCCCAAGAGCTGGGATTACAGGCATGCACCACCACGCCCAGTCTAATTGCCATCTCAGCATGCCCTGGGGGTGGGGCCAGCACGGCAGGCCTGGGGATTGAACCACTGACCCCTGAACCTCCTTGCAGACGCTTTAATCCACTGAGCTATTTGGTTGGCCCTTCAAAGTTTCTAAAATAATCTTCATAACACTGCATACATCCTCTTCACTTCAAGACTCTCCTGTCAGTTTGGTATGGATCTCCATACTCGCATGATTTCATTTCCATAATGTTGCCAGGAATCAGACTATGATCATCAGCATAGAATAATATGGGAAGTTTAATAATAGACTGCTAAGAGTGTTACCCAAGAATTACAGAATCAAATGCAAAGATAGAACTGTAGATACTTAAAAAATAGATGTATCAATATTTCTCTTATTAGTGATCCCTTTTACATGAAAAGATTTTATTGCTGCATGAAAGTAAAATCTATATGCCTGAATCATCTGCTCCTCCTTTTCTGTGTATTAAAAGTGCAATATCTTCACAGTAAATATACATACTTGTAGGTGTTCTGTTCTTTTCTTTTTAAAATTCAGTATCACTTCATTAATTCATGAGTCTGTAAGCATTTTCTGTAAAGTGGTAAATAATAAATATTTTCAGCTTTGTTGCATTTACTCAGTTCTGCTGTTTAATTTTAACAGGGCAGCAGAAAATATAGAAATGAATCAGTGTAGGTATGTTCCACTACATATAAATGTGTTTACAAATGCACAGGTTGGTCCACAAGACCTAGTTTGATGCTGAACTTCAGATATCCAAGTCATAATTAGCTGAGGCCCTTGCAAGGTCCTGAGGACTCCGTGACTGGAAAGCATTCTGTTTTTGCACTTACTGGTTAATTTCCCTCCTGCTTGAATTTTGTCCCCTCTCTATCTCCATCATTCCTTAAGCCACTGTTGTTTGGCATCTCCCTTCATGTCAGGTTTGTCTCTACAAGTCTCTTGTTCCTGCTGTGTCTAAGATGTAGCAGTTCTGACATTTGACATATTCTCAGAAGCCCACAAGCTCTTGTGACAAGGTTCATGCATTTATTCATGGTTATACATTCCTTTTTAAGGGTAGTTTTAGCATAGGGTAGTACACAATAATAATCCACCAAATAAAAAATAATGCTCACTCTATGTTTAATTAAATATGTGTAAGCATTCTATTTATTTATTTCAGGGTCTCCCTACATGGTCCCAGGGATTCAACTCAGGTCCTTGCACTTGCCAGGCAGGTGCTTAGACCACTGAGCTATCTCACCAGCCCATAAATAAATATATTTTACACACATAAGAACAATAAAAAGCATGCAGTAGGGATGTGAGCAGAAATGCCAGTGCAGGAAACACGGAGAATTCCAGTATTCTCAGAAACACCAAAAAACAGAGTAAACTGCTAACATCAACTCCATGAGAACTGTGGAAAAGATTTTAATTTAAATTTTTCAAAAGGCAACTGAAAATGTGAGGGAGATCTTGTTGACTGCTTCACTCCCCCTTGATCTGTGGCCTCTTCTCTTGGCTTGGTGGCAGTGTTTGAAGGTGGCCGCCCACATCCCCAGTACAGGAGGGACAGTTGCAGTCCTCTCCTGGGTTCACCTGGCAACTCCTCTCTAAAGATGAGGGAATTACCTGCATCTGTCTAGTTCAGAGTTCTCAATGTAGCAAAGCAGCAGTGTGGCTGTACAAGAGCCGTGGTCCAGGCCCTCAAAGGCTGATAAAATCCCTGATGCTCCCTAAGGCAAAGGATCTTAGGAGCCCGGGAAAGGCCTGGGAAAAAGTGGAGGTGTGAGATACTTTTGAGGAGGAGGGCCAGGAATCTACAAGGTCATGTTCTTTTTTGGGGGGTACCTGGAGTCGAACTCAGGACCTAGCACATGTCAGGCAGGCGCTTGTGCCACTGAGCTATCTCCCCAGCCCTACAAGCCCATGTTCATGCCTGATGCTGGAGTCGTGTTCAGAAAACACATAGAATGGCCCAAAGTTCTGCCTTGATTTATCCCAAAGCTCCAAGAATATGAGGAGGAAAGGTAAAAGAAGAGGATGTGTACCAGCAACAGCATACAGAGCCTGGCTACTAAGACTGGAGATTTTTATTTTCTTTTGTCCAGGAATTTAAAGACATAAATAACCACATGCAATGCAGCATGTATACTTTATACAAATAGTTTATAAAATAAATAAGAAACAGCAACAAAAAATAACAATGAACTTGTGGAGTGGGGGGATCTGACTTTCTAAGTTACTACATTGCAATAGTCAAAGTGTCAAGTTGTCAACGAAGACTACAAGATGTGCAAAGAAATAAGAAAATATGGCACACTTATAATCCACACAAAAAGAAATGACTGTAAATTATTACTGATTTACTAAAGATTTAAAATCGACTATTTTGGGCCAGCGAGATAGTTCAGTGGACAAAAGTGCCTGTTTAGGCAAGCTTAGGCAAGCACAGGGACCATAGTTTGATCCCCGGCACCACATGATGTGCCAGCCGCACCCCCAGAGTGAGCTGAGCCGGCCAGAGTCCAGGCAAGGTGGCACATGCCTGTAATCTTAGCACTGGGGAGGCTGAAAGTAGGAGGATCACTAGGAGTCTGAGCTGTGTAGTGAGACCCTGTAACAACTAAATATATTTAAAACAATAATAATTGACTATTTTACATGTTCAAGGTAAAACAATGGCCAAAATACTAGAAGAAATCAGGGGAAGAGTAGATGATAAAATAGAGGATGCCAGATACTGCACTTTAAAAAAAGAAAGTGAATAGAAGTTATGGAGCTGAAAATAATGCAAGGGCTGAGTTGAGAAGCACACTGGAAGGGATCAATAGATGCCCTCAGGAGACAGAAAAAAGAATCCGCAAACTTGAAGACAGCGATGCCTGAAATCATGATGGAAATGACTGAGAAGAGGATCACAAATGAGAAAGAAGTGACAAAACTCTACCATGAAATAGAAGACAGAACACTTCCTATTTCTATGGGGCCAGCGGAACTCTGAAATTGAGGCCAAAGATATCACAAGAAAATAATAGACCAGGGTCTCTAATCAATATAAAGGCAAACAATTCTCCACTGAAAATTTGCAAAGTAAAGTCAATGCATGTAGGGCTGGCAAGATAGCTCAGCTCACTAAGTGCCTGCTTAGGCAAGCTCAGGGACCAGGGTTCGATCCCGGCGCCACATGCCATGCTGGCTCCATCCCTGGGCATGCTGAGCCAGCCACCAAATGTGGGTGTGGTGGCACATACTGTAACCCTAGTGTTGGGGAGGCTGAAAACAGGAGGATCACTGAGCCTGAGCTGCATAGTGAGACCCTGTATGAAATAAATAAACAAATAAATAAAGTTAAAGCATGTAAAAGAATTATATAGTTTGATCATGTGAGATTCATTAACATATAAAGTGAATCGTATAATACAGTGTATTAAAAAATAAGTGAACCTATAAATTGTTGTAGAAAAGTCACAATATTCAACAGATTTTGATGAGTTAAATGCACTCAACAAACTAAAAATAGAGGGATATTTACTTAAAATGATCATTATGATTTGTGTCTAGTTGTCCCCCTAAAGCCTCATGCAATCACAAGGTGGACTTCTAGAGTTGGTGATTAACTCATGATCCACTGGGATTATAGGTGTGAGTGCTGCTGGGATTATGGGTGTGAGTACTGCACCCAATTTGGAATGGATAGCCTGAATGCAACATAAGGGAGACAGACTTGCTCCCTGTAGCCATTGTTGCTGTTACTTTTCCCATTTGCTCTTGCTGTTTTGCTGTTTTCTGCAGCCATGAACTGCTGCCCTCTGCTCTGTGCCACTCTGCCTTGGAGCCAGCTGAGTGTGGAGTGAAATCTCACTAAGTGTGAGCTAAATAAAGCTCTCCTTCCTTCATTTTGGGTGTCAGGTATTTGTCCCAGCAATGACAGAAAGATAACCAAGACAATGATAAAAGGCATTTTTTTAACAACCAACAGATAACACCTGATCCAATGAAAGAGTTCTCTATAACATCAAGAACAGAAGAAAGCTAGCTTTTGCTATTTTTGCGTCATTTTACTGACAGTTCCAGCCAGGACAATAGCCAAGTAAACGAAAAGACATTCAGATTAGGAAAGAAGAAGTGAAATTATTTTCACAGAAGACAAATATATACAGAATGTGTTTTAAACAGGACTCACACAAACACAGACAAATGACTAAAATTAATCAGTTACTCAAAATTGTGGAACACAGGTGAATACCAAATGTCAGTTGTATTTGAACATATTAGTAAACAACAATTCAAAAATTTTAAGGAAAAAATTGCTTTCACAAGAGCATTAAAAAGAATAAAATAGTTTTTTAATTTAATTTAATTTTACTTTTGCCATAGTTTTATTGATAAACAAATAGCAATGAGACAGTTTCAAATCAAATCGGTAGGACAGTTTCAATAATTAACACACTGCATACATTCTTCTTAGTGGTTAATTGCTGTACACGATGCAGACTTGATATCCTATTTACAAACACCATTAGAACAAATCATTCTATTCATTAACAGAGTGTAACTATACATCTATCCTAACCACTTTGAATACACAGATACAAAATGGACATTCATCTGTATACCCTTTTTTTGTTAAGTTCTGTTATTTAAATATTATAGGTGTATAACTCAGCAAGATATTCTAAAAGAGTCCAGTATCCCATAATAGTATTGGGTCTTCTGCTTCACTGGCAATGTCAGAAATTGTTGACCTAAGTCCCCCACAGCTCAACATAACAGCATGGCTTTATTTCTTATATTTCATTTTTATACTTTTCTTCTGGATGGTTAAGACCAAGGTAAAGCAGGACCTATGCAACAAGAGTTATAGTTTTTGGGTCTGAGAAGGTCAGTGAAATCCCCTCAGGATTTATCCTGAGATCTTGTACCTCAGATTGTAGAACCTTTGTCAGTGTCAGCCATGTGGATGAGTCATGGCCATTGCTTGGCCAATGTGCTCTCTGTGAAAGCCTGAGAGAGTGTTTTCTCTCCATGTGACTCTCCCCATTCACACTCGACATCATCAATCACTTTCCTCTTTGGCCCCATAATCTCCTGGTTCAGAAAATTTGGGACACTACCGAGTTACATGACATTACAGTAATGTCAAGAATAAAATATTTAGGAATAAATTCAGCTGAGATGAAGTTTTTATACATTGAAAACTACAAAACAATGCTAAAAGAAATTAAATAATAATCAACAAAAGGAAATAAATTCTTCACTCACCAATTGGAAAGTTCAGTAGTGTTAAGACGGCAATATTCTCCAAGGTAATCCACAAATTTAATGTAATCATCATGAAAATTCTAGTGGCTTTCTCCACCCTCCCCAGTGAAATGAAAACATTCACACTGAAATTCATATCAAATTTTTAATTATTCTGCATAACCCAAATAAATTTGAATACAAATGCAATTCAAAACTTCATATTCCCCAATTTCAAAATGTACTACAGAGCCACAGTAATTAAAATATTATCAATTTGATATTGATATAAAGCTAGATATACAGAAAAGCTGAACTGAATTCAGAGTTCAGAAATATAACCATACCTCTTCGGACAAATGGTTTTTGACATGGGTGCCAGGAACACTCAGTGGGGAAAACAGTCTCTCCAAGAGAAGTTGGAACAACTAGACATCTACTTAAAAGAGAATGAAGCTGAGCTTGGGTAGCTCCCTGGTAGAAGGTGATCCAGCATTCCTTTGTCCCTAGAATCAGTCTCTAGTATCACCAAAAGAACCCAAAAAAAGGGATGTTATTAGATGTATGTCACATTATATGACAAATTAGCTCCACCGCATGAAGCAAAATTCTAAGTGTATAAATTCAAATGATGAAAGACAGAAGAAGCCAGCATGATGCCATATACCTGTAATCCCAGAACTTTTGGGAAGATGAAGCAGGAGGATCACAAGTTTGAGCCCGATTTGGGCAGGTTGGTGAGTAATAGAGACTCTGAAACAAAACAGAAAGTAAATAGGATGAGAATGTAACTTACAGCAAAGGCTTTGATTTAATCCCTAGCACTGAGGAAAAAGAAAAAAAGCTTCTTAGAAGAAAACTTAGGGGTAAAGGTCCACTTTGCATTTTGCATTTGACAATAAATGCTTAGACAGAATCCACAAAGCATGAAAAAAACAAAAAAGTCCATGAATCAAACTTCATAAAATTAAATTCTTTGTGCATCACAGGATGCTGTAAATCTTGATATTTTATATAGGATTTGCAGCCATATATATGGAAAGTGTTTAGTGCCTGGCATATATAAAGCACTCTTACAAGTCAACATAAGACAAATAATCTAATTTAAAAATTGCCACAAATCTAGGCATCCCCCTAAAGAACACAAATAGCCAGTATGCTTGTTATTGGGGAAACAGCAACCCCAACCACAACGCTACAGTATTTTATCCTCACTAAGATGACTAATTTTTTTTATAAAAGAAAAATAATAAGCATTGATGAGCATGTCCAGAAATTGGAAGCCTTGGGCTTTGCTGATGCCACTGCAAATAATGCAGCTGCTGTGGAAAGGATTTTGGCAGCTCCTCAGTAAGTTAAATAATTTAAACAATAATTACTATGGAACCCAACAATTCTACTACAAGGTTTATACCCAGATGAGTTTAAATATGTAGGCATGCCATATAAATATTTTTATATGGGAATATTTGCAGCAGTCTGTTTGCAACAGCCAAAAAATAAAAACAACTCCTGTATCTCTTGAAGTAATAATTAAAATATACTATATCCATGCAATGGAATATTACTCAAGCACATAAAGAGTGAAATATTACACATGGTCCAATGTACATGCACTTTAAAATGTTATGTTTAATGAAAGAAGTAAAACACAAAAGAACACATATTTTATGGTTCTACTTCTTTGAAATATGCCCCCTAAAGGTAAATGCACAGCAGAAGAAAGGAGTTTAGTGAGGGCCTGAAAGTAGCAGGGTGGGAATGAGGGGGAGAGGGGAATGAGAGTTTAACTGCCAAGGGTTTTCCTCTGGGTGATAAAAATGTACAGGAACTGTAGAAGGATGCTTGTACAATATTGTGACTGCATTAAAAGTATTCTGGGATTATATAATTTTGATGGTTGCCTACGATTGTAAATGTACTATATGCCACCGAATTGAATGCTTGAAGTGTGTAAAATGGTAAATTTCATAAGTGCATAACTTTCTGCAAAAATAAATAGCATGATTTAGAAAATTCTCTTGCATATATGTAAACAACTATAGAATTTGACAGCTTAACTCACTCCTCCGGTTCCTTCACCATTGACATTCAGAGTCAAAACCCTTTAGTTTATTGTTATGAACACTCTCAGGGATATTTATAAATCTGTAAGCGAGGCTCAAATTCATAGATTTAGTAATGTCAATCAATACCAACATGCAAACTGAAATTTTAGTTAGCTATATGAATATATGAATATATTTTTTGAGTTGGAAGAGACAATGGGTCATCTCAAGAAGTACACAGACTTGAAAATATTTCAGTAAAGAGTCAGTGACATCATCTAAGGACAAGGTCACTGCATTTGTGTGTGACGGTGGATGAACAGAATAGGTGTTAACTGGCCTAATGGAGAATAATCCAAACACTGGTGTAACAGCTGGCACCAGGGACTGTATTAAATGTAACAACTTGTAAAAATAAGAGGAGATCATTATAGAGATCTTTCTCCACCAGGCTCTTGAAGTCGGGAGGAGCCTATATTTGTAATTCTAGGGAAAAGTTTTCGGAATTCCAATAAATAACTCCAGTCTACACTTCCAGGGCAATGTGTGGGGAGAAGAAAGACTCAACACTATATCTACACTGGTGGGAGCCAAGGAGGCCTAAGTCCAGGCTGAGCAAGGGCTAACCAGAACACAGGGCTGAACTGGGGTTCGTTGATTCATGAATTGGTTGTGGCTCGGGGGGGATGAGGGACTCAGAGAATTGTGGGTAGTTGCTGAGTGGAGTAAGCTGGGCTAGGTGGGACCCACTTAGCATGAGAGAGAGAGAGAGAGAGAGAGAGAGAGAGAGAGAGAGAGAGAGAGAGAGAGAGAGAGAGACACAGAGAGACACAGACAGACAGACAGGCAGGCAGGCAGAGAAGGAGAGAGGGAGAGAGACAGACAGAAAGAAGAATCTATATAACACAGCTGGAGGAAGTATCTTGGATTTTGTGATTGGTGCTTTAGTTTTGCTGTGCAGTTTTCATGCCCTGAGGCACCACGGCCTTTTCTGGGGCTCCTTCCCAGGACAGTGCTGTGTCTCTTGGCATGCTAATTGGAAGCTGCAGGTGGGGCATCACTGACCTCTCATTGTTATAAAGACTGTATGTCAAAACTTCAGCCAGACCCATTTGCACTGCTTAAAGCCAATGGAGGAGATAAATAAATATCCCAGGCAGCTCTGCACACATCAGCAGA
The DNA here is from genome assembly GCF_000260255.1 of Octodon degus. Classification (NCBI taxonomy): domain Eukaryota; kingdom Metazoa; phylum Chordata; class Mammalia; order Rodentia; family Octodontidae; genus Octodon; species Octodon degus. The sequence goes on from NW_004524637.1 coordinate 9,049,342, forward strand.
CAGAGTCAGGGCCAGGATTAGCCAAAACACAGTCAAAGGCTGTTTCCTGCATGAGAGCCTTTGTGGTCATCCTCCATAGGCTGTGATTTCTTTCTTAATGTCTTTGGTACAGGGTCTACAGGGTCTCCCTGCTTAGATCGGACTAGTAGTGATTCTCCTGTTTTCAGCCTCCCAAGCTCTGGGATTACAGGCATGCACCACCACGCCCAGGCTCAGTCACCATCTCAGTGCACCCCAGGGGTGGGGCTGGCAGAGCAGGCTGGGAATCAAATCCCGGTCCCTGTCTCTGCCTAAGCAGGTGCTTTAGTCCTCTGCACTACCTGGTCGGCCTGTAATGTTTAAAGGATAGAGAAAGTACTACATCTTTATGGTTATTTTGATATTTTTTCTTAGACAAATTTTAGTGCACTTCTTTAGAAGTGTGAAGGACAGGTCCAGCAGATGTCACAACTGTGTCACAGGAATCTGTGGTGGGGGCAGGTAGAAAAAGACCCAACTCATCCTTGGTTGACGCTGGGACAATTATGCCGAGTGTTCTCTGCTCAAAGACAGAAAGGGCAATGGTCGTCACTTTTTCCTGAATGTTTACAGCTGTGTCAGGCTCTTCTCCTGGGCAGGTCAGAGGTTGACTGAGGACTGCATGGCTTGTCACATTAGTCACTGAAGAAGCTTCTTTCAAGGATGCCATGGAGCCCACCCACCTTGTCTGTCACCTTGCAATTACAATCGATTTTCAAGAGCAGTCTTCCTCAGAAGCCTTTATATAGAATACGTTTTCCTGTATAAAAAGTGATTTCACTGTCATTTTGTTTGAGGGGAACAACTGGATTCACTGGCCGCTGAATTGCTCTTTCATTTAAGTGAAGTAGTCAGATCCTGTCCCTACTGTTCCTCGCCTTGAATTCATAAATTCTTAGAAACAGAAGTACTTGTGAGATAGATGTAATTCAACCCTTCCTCGATCTGATTTAATTTTAGCTACTCTTAAAGATACATGGTATCATGACCATGGTTCTAAGAAAGACAAAATTGTGGCCATAGGTGAGAAACACATCCTGTCACTTCAGAAAGAAAAGTGAAAGCCACCTTCAGCCTGGTAAACTGTGGAGACATGGCATCCATTGGGCTGGATTCCTGCTTTATGTGGTGCAAATGTCACTGCTCCAAAGAGCATTCCCAAAGCCCCTTTCTACTAAGTATAATAAAATATTTTTACTCCTATAATCTTGGCAACATTTAGGTAACATGTAAATCTGTATGAAGAACTGAACAATAACTGCTACTTAAAACTGAAAGAAAGAACTTTCTGACAACACTATATATTGGCATTCTGAAAACCTTCATTTGTCAATGACTTAAACTGGTAGCTAGGACACGCACCTTTCTAAATGAGCAGCTGACTTGGGCAGAAAGGGACACGTGAGAACACAAACTTCATGGAAAAGCTGAAAGCTAGTGGTGTAAACAACTGCAACTACTTCTGCTTCGAGTGTCCTTCTGTCTTCACACCCTTGGACATGAACTCATGCTTGGTGAAGAAAGGAGGGCGACTCAAGAGACCATACTTGGCATCTTCATGGAAGGGAACTCAGGCTCTACACGCTGTGCTGCAACTCGAAGCCCTGAACCAAAGCATCTTGCTGAACACTGAAAAATCTGATCTCGCCTCACAGAGGTTTGACTCTAATTGGAGTTGAGAAAGTGCCCCATATGGACTTGGGCTCACAATTATTTCTACCTAACTCTTCCAAAAATGTATGAGTACAGTTTAAAGCAAATTTGAATTGAGGGTCCCTTTCTGGGTCTAACACAAGCTAAAAACTGAAAGTAAAGCAATCTGAATCTTTTTGCAAACAATATCAGTGCAACAGACTGCAAAGTGTAACATGTATGAACAAATATGAGTCCATAAAAAGATCTTCACAAATAAAAAAGCCAACGTAAGAGAAAGGAGAAAGAATAGATCTGTAAAGTGTCCAAGAGTTATAACGATCATGTAAAAATATAGAATGTATTTGTTTGATATGTTTAAAGGATTATAAAGGACCGTCAACAACAAATGGGCCTGGGCTGGGAATGTATTGTAATAATAAAATGCTTGACACATAAGTCAGGCACTGGGCTCTATTTCTGCTACTCAGCTTGCTTCTAGAAAGAGAAAAACAGAGAGAGAGAGAGAGAGAGAGAGAGAGAGAGAGAGAGAGAGAGAGAGAGAGAGAGACATAGACACATAAGAAAGGAGAGAAAGGGGGAGGAAGAGAGACAAGGGAAGGAGAGAAGGAAGAAAGGGGAGAGTGAGGGAGAGTGAGAGAGAGAGACAGAGGGAGACAGAGGGAGAAAGAAAGGAGGGAGGGAGAGAAAGGAGGAGGAGGAGAGAAGGGAGAGAGAAAAGGAGAAAAGGAAGCAAGGATGGGGAGATTAGGAGAGAGAGGCGAGAGAGAGGGAGAGAGGGAAGAAAAGAAGGGAGGGAGAAGGGGGAAGGAAGAGAGAGAGGGAGAGAAGGAAGGAAAGAAGACAGGCAGCAGAGGGGGAGAGAGGGAGGGAGGAGTCAGGGCTGCTGCTTCTGCTCATGTAGATTAGCTTTGATTTGTGTTGGCTGCACTGAAAATCACCATTCAATGCCTCAGACAAGATACTTCCCTGAAATACTTCCTTGAAAATCATTTGAAGGCACATGAGTAGGATGAAAGATCAGAATTTTAGGAGAACGCATTTGAAAGAAAAAAACTGGGAAGCATGCTTGTTGACCTGGCTTTTATCCATGCTGAGGTGCTAGTAAGAAAGAATTGGGGTAGAAAACCATTGTCTTCCTGGCTATTGGGATTAAAGAATAAGAGTTTGATGCTGACTGAGGACAGGGAAGCATGCTGAAAAGGAGACATTTGTTGTGTTAAGGGTTTTGCAAGGAAAACAGTACAAAACAGGACACACATTTTATGAGATTATTTCATAATGAATCACCCAAAGAATCATATACAAGACAGCAGAAAATCTGTGTACACCTTAAAGACCAAAGACTCCAGCTGAGGGCCTAGATCCTAATGTCCTGCGTGAGTGTAGCTGAAGACCTGGAGCCCATAATAATTCCTCCCACCAGTCCAACTGGAGCCCACAATGATACCTTACAGAGGCCTGTTTCCTGGATCTTCACTGGGAAGACCCATAGGTCAGTGGTGGAAGCTAGAAAGTCTGTGCCAGTGGGATGAAGGATCTGTGCCTGCTGGCCAAGGGATCTGTGCTGGAGCCAGGAAGCAACGCTCAAGGGAAGAACCAGAGCTCCCCTAAAAAGCACCACAGCCATCCTCAGGGACAGTGAGGTCCCCAGCTCCTCTGAGGAGAAGAAAGCTGAGTTCCCATCAGGAAAGCCAACACAACAAGCTTCTCCAGGAGGCTGAGCAGAGCACCATCTTCCCCTCTGGAGCCAGGAAGCGATGCTCAAGTGAGGACCAGAGCTCCCCCAAAGTGAACTGCAGCTATTCTCAATGATGAGAATCCTAGCTCCTCCTCCGATGAGAACAGCCAAGTTCATCAGGAAAGCCAGCATGACAAGGTCCCACCTCACAACAGCCTTAGAGAACCAGCAGCTCCCAACGGCTCCAACAGTGTCTCCAAAGTTTCCCTAACAGCCTCTCCTCAGCCTGTCTCATTCTACCTCTGATGCTGCCTGCAACGACCCTCAGGTGGCCTCTCACATCCAACACCGTGCTAGTTCAGTTCAGGTGTGTGTAACAAGTTGACTACCAGCTGGCATCCACCAGTCTCAGGGTGAGAATCCCAGGGAGCATAAGATTAGAATATTCAGATCTTTGGTTGAACCTCAGAGACACAATGGGCACCCGAGGAGCTGGAGGATGAGCAAAGCTACGTTGGTCCCTCGTGGTGTAGGTAAGTGGAACTTGTGGTTCGGGCCCAGCTGAGTGAATGTCTCACTAACAGAAGCCAGAGAGTCTGTGACAAAAGCTAGAAAATCAATACCATTCAGAATTCAAAAACTGCATAGGTTGGATTTGTAGTGATCCTCCTGTTTACAGCCTCCCAAGTGCTGGGATTACAGGTGCGCACCACCACGCCCAGTTTCAATTGCTTTCAAAGTGTCTCCCAGGAGTGAGGCCAGCACAGCAACTCCTGGCCCCTGTGTCTGCCTAAGCAGGCACTTTAATCCACTGAGCTCTTTGGCTGGCCCTCAATGCTGTCATTCCTAATGAGATGTGAAACAGATGCTCCTTGGAAAATGAGGTTGATTCTCCTAGTGGGATTTGCTCCTGATAGGTTACCTTTCTCCTGTGTTTGTCTTGCATGTAACCCTACTGTCAGAGCTCCATGGCCATCTGCATGGCTGGTGACTGCAAGCTGGCACTTTCCATCCCTGAGCCAGCCTACAGCTGCTCTGAACTGCCTTTCTGGGCTACCCTACCTTTTTTTCCCAAAGGTACCAATTAATTGCTTTTCTTAGTGTTATGGTCTACAGCGCTGCAGTGCATAGGTTTTGGTTACCTTATATATCCTTTGTAGGGATTCGTTGGTCTCGAGGTAGTCTCTGAACAGAACAGTGAAGGAATTTAGAGAATAAAGACAAGAGACAACAGCTGAGGTCAGGTGTAGGCCTCTTATCATTTGGGAAAGGAAGACTGAACAAACCTTTGCAAAGTTACTCTCAGGAGACACAAGGCTGCCTAGTGACTCATGACTGACATTGTCCACGCAGGATGCTTTTCTCAAGGCTGAGGTAGCTGCACTGCTTTAGGTGCTGTGGCCTTGTCCTGCCCTCACACATGTGACCCAATTCCAGCTCCAGCTGCTCCCCCAATAGCCCTTGTATACCAGTGAAGCTGCCTAGCCACACTGCCTGTACTAAGAGCCTCCTATAGTGCTCATTGAATCTTAGGGGTGCTGTATTATCAGTGGATGAACTCACCCATGTGCATAGCTCAGTGTGCCATTAGAAGGTGGAGTCCCATGGGAGATGGGTCACCAAGGTCTGTGGCTTTGGAACAGCATGTCTATCACTAGGTCCTTTTCCTGTACTCTGCCTCTCAGACAGTATGAACTCAAATGCTTTGCTGCACCATACCTGTCACCCATGATATCCTGCCTCAGAGCCAGCTGATTATGGATTCAAATATCTGAAACTGTGAGCAAAAATAAACCCTTCCTCCTTTGTGGATATCAGGTATTTGGTCCCAGAAACAAAAAGCGGACCAATTCACCTCATCAGGATTGGTCCACAGTGTTGCAGGCATGAGGGTTTCTCTCTAGAATATATACATTATACTGCAGCTACATGGTTTTGTGTTTCATCTTAAGGTTTTTGCAAGGATTCGACATGTTCAAAGATGATCCTTGCCCACAGTGTCCCTGTTAGTGGGTAAGCACTGAGTAATTGCAGTTATTATGCATGATTTTTAAACATTTTTTTAAAATCTATTTATTTATTTATTTATTTATTTATTTATTTAGTGTGTGTGTGGCCAGCTCAGCCCACCAGGGGGCGAGGCTGGCGGGCATGTGGTGCTGGGGGATTGAACCGCGGTCCCTGTGCTTTGCTTAGCTTAGCTTGTTCTAAGTAGGTGCTTTAGACCACTGAGCCATCTCACCAGCCCCTATGCATGATTTTTTTGTTTGCTTGTTTATTTCCTATTTTCTCCAGTGGGCTAAATGCTACTTCCAAATTGTAGAAACAGATAATTCAGAAATATTTGCCTCTATTTCAGCCATGTTCCACTTCAGCCATCTGTGAGTGCTCACAATTTGACTTAAAGTAACTTGGTCACAAGTGAGCCACAGCCACAGTCTTAGCTTGAGATTTGTGATTAATTACTAAGTGAGAGCTGAAAAAAATGCGAAGTCTGAAGCTATCATTAAATCAAATGCAGTTCTGACACCTAGGCTTGATATTGGAAAATTGTGGATGGCATAAATTTTAGACACCACCAGAGACACAAGATGTCTTTTTCATAGAAGAGGAGAAAGTCTTGAAAATATAAAAAGTACTAAAGCAATCTGTTTTCTATTGATTAACGGATCAGGGCTTTAGTGACAATCTATCTTGGTCCACAGAAACTTTCTTCAGCCTAATAATACTTACAAGAATTGAAAGAATATTCTCTACAGTCACCTGCATGAAGTACTGAGGAACAGTTAGAAACGAGGAAGAGATTTTAAGACTTTTCATCTATCATGCTGAAGGACAACGACCCTAGCTGGTCCCAGTTACTGAGGTTCAGCTATGTGGGTCTGAAATGGTGAGTGTTCTATGATGTTCATCAAGTATTCAAGTATTCTGTGATTATTCAAACTCTCGAGGAAAATATTTACAAATCTTTTGTGCTGACTAGGCAGAGGCAAATACAAAATGAACAGTAGAGATAATGACACATTAGGCAGATTCCTGTCAGGGCTGAGACAGGAAGAAATGCTGTAAGGATTATGTTTCTGCAATCTTCCAACTGCCCAAATGGTGAAAATCCGATGTTACATTCTGAGTGTGTACAGCAAAGCCACCATGCTGAGGCTGCAAGCCCCACCAGAAAGCAAACAGTGTGAAATGCAGCTGGGTGTGAGAAAAGGGTCAGGAGAGAATGAGACCTAAACAGATCCCTTGGGTCTTATGTATTATGCATCTTCTTCATGGTTGAAGAAAAAATTAAGAATTTTGTTGAAAATCAGAAATTAAAAGAAAACATCTTTGCTTGCTGTTTTGAGATTTCTTGGATCCAAATATTGCTCTGGTTTGGGCCATGTGGCTCCCTGGGTCAATTGTGGCAGGTAGGAACCTGATAACAAAGACTCGAATTTGATTACTGGTCAAGGAGGACAGGAATGTAGCCCCCATCCAGACCCTCATAAGTACTGTTTTCCCATTTCCACAGCCTGGCTTTTATTAATATGTTGATCCTGTTTCACTTATGACACTGCAAAACTGTCCTTTCTTTTATGTTTTCTTCAATCCACCCTTATGTTTATAACTAGACGCCTAGATTTTTCCATGAAGCTAAAGATGAAATGTCAACACAACTTCAACAGATCCCCTGAGCTATCTTGAGATCTACCCTACCCTAATATCTGTCTTGGAGAAGCTTTAGGATACAGTCTTTCTGTCCTCTGCGTACACAAACACACAAACTTCACTTGTAGTTTTAGAGGTGATACAGAAGACGTAGGAGTATTAGAATAAAAAGATCTTTTCTCTCATTTTGTGAATGTGGTTATAATTGAAGAGAAGCTTAAAGTGAAAGGCTTTGAGACAATCTGTTGCTCATTTAATTACTCCATAGGAGGTACTGGGATACCACGAGGTGTTAGACAATAAGACCTTCTTTCTGGGTGCTACAAGTATACCAATGAACAACACCTGTACCCTGTTGTTAATGACACCATGGGAGCGAAGTACTGAGATAAGCAAGCTGTGTTGCTATGTACCAGGGACTGTATGCCTTAAGAATAGGGTACTTAGAGAATAGAAACAAGAGATAACAAATTGATGCAGGAAGGGAGAAAACAACGATATTCACAGAAGGATGGACTTTCACAAATGAAGAGACATTCAGATATGTGTTGGCCTTAACCTGAGTTATCTTCTTATGCATTAGACACCAGAGAGACAGATCTCAGCATAGTTTACTATCATAGTTGATTCTATATTTTTACATCTCTTTTTTACTCCCATACAGTTTGTTTTTCAAATGACAGCACAATTTTATCTATTCTCAATTGATTGTCTTGTGTGCCAGGCACGACCCTAGCCCAGGAGTGTTGGTTTTGAGGTGGAAAAGGCCCTTGTGAATTTTATGGGGCAGACACAACCGGAAGAGGTCTCTAACCACAACACACAGATCAGCAAAGCCATGGAGTGTCCAACAGTAGCACATGCCAAAAGCTGGACGTTCATTCAATCGGACATTCTTTGTCCTGCCCCAGAGCAGTAAAGTTCAGATTACAAAACCGTACTGTGAGGGCAAAGCAGACATTTGGGCAGACTGGTAATAATTCACCAGGTGCCAACTGGAGACTTCTTCCACACCAAGAGAGGCAGTTGCTTCACTCTTTAGATAGAGATGGGAATATTCTGCAGTAGACTTTCTGGAGAAATTTGAGACAATAGAGGGGAGTAAAAGGGCTTTGAGGCCCATCCAGATATGCAGAAAGTTGTCTATGCTTGGCTGTGGAGCCTGACTTTTAACTCTAAAGAAAGTGTCTTTCTCCTGTCTCTCTTCTGTTCCTTTACTTGCTAATAACTATATCCTTGGGTGACTGAATCAACTTCTTTTCTTCATATGCCTAATTTCTATTTCTCATGAAAGAAACAAATTCAGAAAACACAGGATTGTAATGTTGATCAGCTGCGGGAAGAAATCATAAAGGAGTGGAAAATAATCTCCAGGGAGAAGCCTTAGGAGAACCCATTTCAAATTTTGAGTTCAGTTGTGAGGAAGAGCGTCCCCTAGCCTTCGTCCACCCAGAGAGCATGGAACCTGTAAAGCGTGAGGGTAGAAAGAACGTGGAAATCTGCAGATCCACCAGGAGGAATAGCTCCTCCTTGGGGCAGATGACTCGGCCCGGACAGCAAGTCTTACTTGAGGCTGGTGGCCCAGCAAGGGTGTAAGAACGAGCTGTTACCGTGCTTTCATGTGTCTACACCCCCGTCAGCATCACGCCTTGGGCAGATAGGGATGAGAGGCAAGGGGGAGAAGGAGCCCCGGGCTTGGGGACTGGAGCTGAGCACCGCTGTCTCGGCCACTCTGCGAGGCAGGGGCAGCACAAATAGAGAGGAGAGGAGCTGCACGGCCCAGGACAGGGGTGGGACTCTCCCTACCCTGTGATCAGGCAAGAGACAACAGCACAGCTGGATCCCTCAGGAGGCAGCACGGACCCCACGAGTGAGGGGTGCATGGGAGGGAGGCCCGCGGTTTCTGCCTTTGCGGTGGCATCACTGCCACCTGTTGCTTGGCAGTGGTGCCCTGGGCAAAGCTGCTTACAGCTTCGGTCCTCTCCAAAATCCGTATCTGAAAGACACGAGACGTGGCGACGATTGGAAAGCGAGCACTTGCGTCCACTTTGAGTGAGTCTTCTGCAAAATCTTCTGTTCCCTGATGGCGGAGGAGCAGTGCCCAACCTGAGCCTCGCACGTCTTCCTCACTCCATCTGCTGGGGACGGACTTCCAAGGGCTGCCCACGCGCGAAAGAGAATGTGTCAACCAAGGCTTCCATGAATAATCGGCTTGACAGAGCAGTTTGAGAAGTGGCCACGTATTCTCTGAGAATACTTACAATGCATTTGCACAGAGCAGCATCTTGGGCGAGCCCCCAGAGCTTAAAGGCAGCTAAAGAATCATCCCATACGCTGCTGCCCAGGAACAATGCTTGTTGTAAAAATCCAGGCATAAGGTAAACTTTCATCTGATGCTTTGGGGAGGTGGGATCTCAGTTGGGGTGCTTAGATTCGAAAACCAAACTTTGGCAGCGTAAAATCAGAATGCAGACTTTCCAGGTAGGTATATTCTTCTTGCCCAATAGACTATTAAAGTTCTCTTAAATAAAACTGCTATTAAAGAAATACATACCTCCTTTCCCTGGACCAATAAAGGCTCTTTAACAATTGTTCCCATATCTTTTTTTATTTTTTTAAGGGTCTCACTGTGCAGCTCAGACTCATAGTGATCCTCCTGTTTCCACCCCCCAAGCTCTCGGATTACAGGCGTGTGCCACTACACCCGCACCTGGGTGGATGGCTCAGCACACCCGGGTGGCGGGGCTAGCGTGGCCTGTGGTGCAGGGCATTGATCCCTGGTCCCTACACTTGCCTGAGCAGGCCCTTACTCTGCTCAGCTATCTCTCCAGCCCTGTTCCCATATCTTGAACGTAACATTTCCAATGAAGTATTTCCTCTTTTGCAAAATTGATCACAGTGTACATATTATGTGGAAATTGGCATTATTATTATTTTTTTTGCAAATTCTTAAGTGATGAGCAAAATGGTTTATACCCGTGGTTTCTTCGTGGTTGAACAAGGGCAACTGTGAGCCACCGCGGGGACATCACTGTGCACTTCAGTAGTCTCTATGATGGAATGTGAGCTTTGTTTGCCATGCAGCGGGCTTGTCAGACTTCCTATGTGCAAGCTGAGTGATCATTCATGTATGTGTGTGCACATACACGCACATGTATGTGGAGATAAACCAACGGTCTCAAGCAAGCAACGAACAAACTTGTTACATACGTTCATCTCACCACAGATGCTTCCTCCACTGTTTTAAAGTGTGTCAAATATTAATAAATGCACTTGTGAACACTCTTACATATGTCTCGAACATAATCCAACTGCATAACAAATCCAGCTTTACTAGCTTGGGTGTCTTTATATACACAAATCTCCTGTAGTCTGAAATCACCGAGGGTGGCGTAGCATGACAAATACAGCCTGCTAAAGGTAGCAGAGCAACAATAATTGATTGAGGGCTGGTGAGGAGATAGCTCAGTGGACTAAGCGCCTGCTTAGGCAAGCACAGGGACAGGGGTTCGATCCCCAACAACACACGCTGAGCTGGAAGCCCCAACCTCAGGCTTGCTGAGCCGGAGATTCAGTCCGGGTTAGGTGGCGCATGCCTGTAATGCCAATCCTGGGGAGGCTGAAAATAGGAGGATCACTAAGAGTCTGAGCTGCATGGTGAGACCCTGTATCAAATACATTAGAAAAAAATAACTAATTGTCATAGTTTGGTCTCAACTAAACTAAACTGAAAGGCACATAGCCAAATAATGGCTATTTAGGAAATTCACAGTCTAGGCCAAGACTTCAGGAGAGTACGAGATGGTGGCTGTAAGGATGTCACTACATATCTGGTGTGCAGTCCTTTGGGTTTGATAAAGGAGACAAATTTTATTAGCATCAACTTAGGACCTGTTAAAATTATGAATAGTGTAAAAATCCAGGAGGTAAAAAATCAAAGAAGTTTCCTTCAGGAGGAAATCAATCATTAAAATGATTTTCAATCCATAGCAGTAAATTTTTAAAATCAATTTTAAATAAATTTACTTTATCCCAAAGCTATCATGATTTTCTGCACACACGCCAGCTTCCTCTGATAAAAGTAAGAAGCCCGTGTCACTGAGTGGCCCGCACAATCTCTGACACACCATAGATTCAAAGTGGAGTCAGGTGGCCAGCAAATGATTTGTGGCAGGGAAGGAGAGTGGTGGCGGCTATCAAAGCTCCAAGTTGGAAGCTGGAGACCTGTGTTTGGAGATGCTCTGTCCAGACCCTCACTTGGGTTTCTCAGCTCAGTGATGTGGTCACTGCCATTCGGGCCTTCCTTCACCTCTCAGATCTCGGGTCAGGGCTGGTGGCACCAGCTCTATGTGAAGTCCAAGTTCTTGTGAAAATCAGGTAGGAAAGCATACTCTTGGCAAGTTTTGGTTGTCTTCCCGCGTGGTGGAAGAAAAGGTGAATTGACAATATAATACTTGGATCCATAGACTATGTGGGTTCTTTTATAAATTTTATTTTATTGCTACATGTTTGGAGTGTAATAATGATTACACTCCCCATGGAAAATGGTGCATGTACTTAACATATCTTAATTCTTTTGTCCTTCTTTTTTCCTTTTTCTTTACTCTTCCTTCCATCTCCTGGTACTCTGTCCTTTGATGAAACACCTATTTTATTTCCTTTCTTTTAATTTTTTTTTTTTTTTTTTTTTTTTTTTTCTGGGGATTGAACTCAGGCCCTTGTGCTTGCCAGGGAAGTGCTTATTCCACTGAGCCATTTCCACAGTCACTTTTAATTTTACTCATTATTTATATTTTGGGCTTTTTATTTAAGAAGGATGTGATACTTAAATTTGCGCATCTGCCATACTTCACTTCCCATTAGGGAAGTTCTTAATCAACTGTGATTTCCACATTTTAGCTAAGAGTTGTTTGATGATGCTAGATGTAGTTCATCTTTTTTTCTTTCTTTATGCAGCTCAAGATTATATGTATTGGGAGCAAAATAGTTTGGGAAAAGATTTGGAGTTAAGAGCCCAAGTGTCTGGCTTACACCCTTACTTTGTAACTTAGAGGAAAATACTTAACCAAAAGGCAGAAGTAACCATCATAAAGAAGAGAGAGAATAAACTTTTACACACTCAGGACAGCCTAAGCTTTATGTATCTTGCTCGATTTTTCCCATCTACTTTATTATCATCCTCATTTTAAGAATGAATAAGCAAACTGAGAAAGATGATAGGACTTGCCAAGTTCATCAATATTAGAAACACTTAATAAGTTGAACTCGCACCATCTGTTTCCAGGATGCTTGTTCTTCTCTTCTGCCCTTTTGCAAACTGCAGGATGTAACCAGCTTGGAGTGGCTGAGAAGGAAGAGTCAACGACATCACTGTCAAACGCATCCGATGGTTAATTGCAGCCGTACGGAGCTTCCACAAACAAGACCTTTCAGAATAAAAGTTATGAAAACCTCTTCTCTATTTCTCTTTGGAATCCCTGTTGAATTTGAGTTTGAAAGCAAGATATCTCAGGATAACGTAAGAAGGCCCAAGTACATGTTAGGATGGGGGGAGTTGTTCTTTTTCTTACTGCCAACAGTTGGACAACCAAAAGAGGAGCTTCGGGAAGCAATGGCTGCAGCTCTAGGCTAGTGGTTGTTGTCTTCAGGGGGCTTGCAAGGCAATAGATTGAATGCAGGACATATAACTTACAGGATTGTTTTGTAATATTCACCCAAAGAGTCAAATGCAGAAGAGTGCAGGAGAGCTGTCCACACAGGAGAGACCTAAGGACCCCAGCTGAGGGCCTGGATCTCATGACAATGTCCTGCATGGGTCGCACCAAAGACCTGGAGCTCAGGACAGTGTCTAATGCAGGTCTGTTTCAAGGATCCACACTGGGAAGGCGCAAAGGTCTGTGGTGGAAGCTAGAAAGTCTGCACTAGTGGGATGAAGGATCTGTGCCAGCAGGCTGAGGGGTCTGCCCTGGAGCCAGGAAGCAATGCTCAAGGTGAGGGTCAGAGCTCCCTCCAAAGAGAACTGCATCCATCCTCAGTGACAGCAAGGACCTGAGCTCTGAAAATGAGAGCGGCTGAGCTCATGTCAGGAAAACCAGCATGACCACCTTCTTCCGGAGAATCAACAGCACCGTCTTTCCCTCCAGTCCTCCTTTATGCTGTGGACCTGTTTTCATCAGGCGGGCCTTCCACACCCAGCACTACACTGCTCCAGTTCAGCTGTGTGTTACAAGTTGCCCATTAGTTAATTCACCACAGTGACTAAGAATTTTTTTTAATTAATAAGGATGGTCCCGGAAGCTCTTGCTTGTAAAATCTTCTAAGTCTCTGTACAAAAGAAGCTAAGCTCATCTTTCAGAGCTTAGCTGTGGCTTACATGTATACAGCTAATAGTGTGAGATGACTTTTGAAAATCCTATCTAGTTCCTTTTATACTGTGACATTGTACATTTTAATTTTGTTTAAAATTTTGTATATAATTGGTAGTACATATTTTGATAATTCATTATTATTATTATTATTATTATTATTATTATTATTACTATTTTGTATTTAGTTCAGGGTCTACAAGCTCTACAGGATCTCACTACACAGATCAGACTCATAGTGATTCCCCTGTGTTCAGCCTCCCAAGTGCTGGGATTACAGGTGTGCACCACCACGCCCAGTCTCAATCACCATCTCAGTGTGCCCCAGGGGCGGGGCCACCACAGCAGGCCTGGGATCGAACCTCTGACCTCTGCATCTGCCTAAGCAGGTGCTTGAATCTGCTGAGCTATCTCGACAGCCCACATATTTTGATAATTCAATTCATGCATATGTTGTCCATCAGCCAAGGCAGGCTAAGAAGCATTTCAATCTCTCTGTCTTTAACCAGATATATGTGCTGGGGATTTCATGGGCCTCTTGTCCAGTTATGTTGAAGTAGACTGTAGGTTGTTTTGCAGTGGTTACCCTATGGGGCTGAGAAGAACAAGGAACCATTACTCCACTCTGTATGTGGTGCCCCATACTGATCACATTCCCTTCTCCTTTCCTTCCTAATCTTACCAATTTCTAGTGCCCACTATTCCATTTTGTTCTTCTAAAAGGTTGACTTTGGCTTCTACCAATGTGTGAGAACTTGTGCTTCTGTGTCTCTATAGATTCCTTAACAGCAGAATGTTCTCCAGTTTTGTCCCATGTTGCTGCAAAGGTCAGAATTTCATTATTTTTATGGCTGAATAATGTTCCACTGCATGAATATATCACATTTCCTCTATGTGTTAATGCCCACAGGGGCCTCTGGCCTGACCCCATATTTTGGCTATTGTTATTACTGTTGTAATACTATACAATTTTAGTGATCATTTTTCTCTAACAACTCACTTGAGGCAAACTCTTGAAAACAATCTCTGTCACTGTTAAACTTCTATAATTTCCCCTGAAATTTTAGAGATTCATAGCTCCTACTAAAATTTCTTGTAAGCAATAAAAATATACAAAATTACATATATTACCTTTGTATGTATTTGTATGAAGACTTTAATTTTCATTCAGTTGGGAGAAAATATTACAAAATATTAAATGTCTGCCATATTGTCCTTTAAGAGATGCTGCTGGAGATTTCAATATATTTTCACATAGAAATTGAATGCCACTTCAGGGACAATGTTTGCGATCTTCTGTCCTGAAAGCTGATGTTCAGAACTACAGTAAAAGTTATTGCTCCTATGTTTCGGTTATATTGCTGCTATTACTATTGTTTTGTGAATAATTCTTTTTAAATATTCCTCTGAAATTGTTACAAAATTCTGTTTTCAATGTTCATGTCTTAAATATACATGAAGGCTAAACTAAAAGCTCCTTAGTAAGTTAGGTTGGCTTTAAATTATGTGTTTAATTTTAACTAAGGAAAACTAACAGGCAGTTACCAGTATAGCCAATAAAAATCAAGATGTCCCTTGAAGGTGTCACTGACACCTGGGTCAGTGTTTCCATCCAGACCAGGCAGGCTTTCCATGTCAGGAAAGGAACATGGCTGCTTTTCTGAGATGACACAAAGGATCTTGGGATGGTTGAATCTTCAATGTCCGTTTCCTTGGTTTAAGATATTGACAGCTTTTGTCAAAGTGTAAATTTTTTTAGAAATTGTTTTTTATTTTATTTTATTGAGAAACAGATATCAATGAGACAGTTTCAAAGCTGATTAAAAATTAATACATAATTAATTTCAATAATTAATACATTGTACATTGTTATCTTTTTAGTGGTTATCCATAGTACAAGATGCAGACAGGATATTAACTGGTGTGTTGACATTTCAATTATTAACAGTAACACTTTATTTATGTGCATATGTCAGACTGGCTTAGAGAAATGATCATCTTTTCAGAGCATGTCAAACACGAGTTGGGTGGACTTGGATTGAATATGTTAAGGATAAAACAATGTTTGAAGGAGGAGACGCCTCCTCATGCTGAGGAGTGGGATGGCCTTCATGGTGGGATGATGGTGGTTGGGGTGAGGGTATTCACTGTCTTGGCCATGGTGTGATGCTAGCAACAATATAAGACACAGAAATAAAATGCATTGAGACTTCACTTTGTCTCTGTCCCTGACATAACTCACTGTACAACTCTTGTCTACACAGGTTCCTTTTACTTACTTTCTTTCTTTTATTTATTTATTTATTTTTTTGTGGTACCATGGATTGAACTCAGGACCTTGTGCTTTCCAGGCAAGAGCTTATTCTACTAAGCTATCTCCCTGGCCCACAGGTTTCTTGTTACATAGAATCATTCCTCATACTGAGCCCACATCTTGTCCTCTAAAATTTGAACCTGTGGATCTTGTTTTTTCCACAAGGCCATACAGAATTTAGCTTGGGCTCAAAAGGGGTTATTATTTTCTTCAGATACTAAGAATATAGAATAGATGTGAATATACATGTGCAGGACATGCTAGGCAAAAGTCCCTGGAATAAAATATAATTCCTTAGTTTATTCTTCTTGCTTCTCATAAATAGTAACAAGTTTGATTTTATCCATTACTGTGTGGGTCAGAATGGTCTAGGAGACATGATGACCTGTTTTTCTAAAATAATTTTATTGAGAAACAAATAGCAATGAGACAGTTTCAAAACGTTAGTAGTGCAGTTTCAATAATTAATACATTGCATATTGTTGTCTTCCTAGTAGTTATTTTTAAAACTTGGTAAGGCTCTGATATGTATTTCTTTCTATCTCTTCTCAAATTGGGGAAATAGCCCAGCAATTTGAGAGTAACCTGGCACCATGCCAAGACCACATCTCAGAAGTGAACAAACAGCACAACATGACAGACGAGTGAGCAGAAAGAAGCAGAAATCAATAACCTTTAGAAAGAGTGCTAGAATGTCTTCTTTTATGTGAGATATATTAAGAAATGAATGAATACAATAAAGAAAGGTGATGGGAAGCTAGAAGATGTACTCCTGAAGACTTGGAGGGTATGGGGGGGAGTGCCAGGAAGGAGGGGAGACAAAGGGGTGGGAAATGAGGTGACCAAAGCATGTTACATGCAGGGACAATTCCCCCAATATGGATAGCACCATCTTGCACTGTAAATATTTACCAGTAAAAAAAAGACAAAGCCAGAATACCAGGATAAACGTGACGCAGACAAAGGTAAGGGGTCCTCATGTGGTTATATATTGGATCACAAGGTAAATTGTATGATGCGGGGCACGGGCCATGGGGTTTAACTGAGTGTGAGCTCCACAGAGAAGGGGCAGATGTGTTCTCCAAGAAAGCTGCTGGGTTTAGGGTGGATTTACAGAAAGTGTCTAAGTGATCCTGCTCAGACCCCGTCAGCAACCAGTTGCTCAATGATAGTTAAAGAGATCCCCAAAGGGTGTCCAGAAGAAGCTTGTCCTGATTGGCAGGTGCTCTAGAAATCATATCAAATGATTGAAGAAGAAAGGGAGGTTGAATGTACAGTCTGAAGACCTAGAGACACCACAGGAGGCATGGGGGATCTTTGGTATGATGAGTTTACCTAGAAGATGGATTCCATTTCTTCTGTGTGGTTTCAGAAGGCAAAGCTAAAACAACATGCCCCACATGAGGAGCCCCACTGCTCACATGGAAGAATGTTCACTCGCCATGTGTGGGCATGCTGGGGAGAGACCCTAGTTATTTTCAAATTTATAGTAATGGTACTGAATTATCGTAAGAAAGTCAGAATTCCAAGGAAAAAGGCAGTGCTTACAAATATTAAATGTCTTCACTAGAGGTGGTTATAAGTTGGCCAAAAGATCAGTTTTCACAGGTCCAGTGCTATTTGCTGGCTAAAGTCATTCCATCCTAAATTTCTGTGAAGTATATCAGCGGGAACTTCTGAAAAGCAAGTAGCAAAAGAGGAAATTGGCCTTTGCTGCAGCTTGTTCTTAACGTTCATTCTTCTACTGTTGATTTAGGTAGTGACAGTAATTCCTCTTTAATTTTTCTCCACTAACTAAATAGCTAGTTGGATTGATGGTATAGATACAGAAATAGGTACTTTAGTTTTGAAAATCCATATGCTGAAGTTTGTTCTCTTCCCACAAACTGTAAACATGATTTGACTTTATGTACCTACATTCAGTGAGAAAGAGTTTTGAAACCTTCGTTATGAGAATAAAGCTAACATTACAATGAGCAAAGGCTCTGCATGGTACGTAGCCTGCGACAATGGCTGAATTTCTATGAACAGCATTTCAGCAGAGGTTGAAAAGATTTTGCCACCTGGTACAGTGCAACAATTTTAGAATTCTATGTCCCTGTAGAAAAGAAGGAAACAACTGTGGGAGTGATATTTTTTCTGACAGGGGAAGAAAGAGCAGAAGGTGCAGAAAAATAATACTTCTTGGGCATTAGAAAAACTAAGTAATGAAATAATAGGAAATCATTCCAGAAGCTGAAAAACACTTAGTCCAGGAGAAAGATAGAGCTTTCTTCTAACTTTCAACAGTCCTCTCCAAGAGAGACTTGTGTTGGGTTCAAAGCCTGTCTGGGTTTTATGAAGCATCCTTGCTTAGATGAATAAAGTGATCATAAGATGTCTCCTATGTAAAGTGGTAGAGAAGCTTTGGCTTTAGGAGTCTTTTTAAAAATGTACTAAATGTCACTCCAACCTGCATGCTATTAGTGATCAATTTCCTTTGAGACATCGCATTTCTGTGAGGATGTTTTCTCAGATATCCTCCTTGCTAACAGCTTCCTCCTCATAATTGCCGTTAGAACCTCCTCAAGAGGCTAAGCAAAGTGCAAGGGAAAGTACGTGCGAACTCGGAATCTTCCTTCGCAGATATTTTCTAGCTGCTGTTCATCATCATCATCACTTGCATCTAGGCACACAGAAACCAGTTAAGCTTTTAGCAGCCATAAACACCCACAGCCAATGTTCAGGAACTGATTCTCCAGAGGATGAAAGCCCATGGCCGGGACAACTTGTTCACATTTGGTGTTTTTTCCCCCACATGAAGTCTCTGATTCAGTTCGCAGGGGAGAATATGCAGCAGGAAGTGTAGGCAGACATAAAAGTAGCTGACCACATGGGGAGGGTGGTTCCCGGGCTCTGCTGTCCACAGCCTTAGCCTGAGTCACTGTGCTGGACCTTGAAATCGCACATCCCTTGGTGCCTGTGACTTTCTTAGCTATGAAAAGTTTCACTTTTTGAACTCAGGGTGTCTGAGTATGTCTCCTTAGAGGAAGGAGGAGGGGGAGGAAGGAGGAGAAAGAAATGTGTCTTTTGGCTTTTAGGGGTTTGGTACCCGCCAGGGCAGAAGAGGAGTGGGAGACAGCAGGAGAAGGCCTCCTGCATAAGCTTCAGAAATGACCACTGCAAAGACCTCCCTATAGCATCTGCATAAAGCCCTGAGTTTGGGGACAGCTTGGGGAGTTGAGATCAGTGGCTTAGGTGAGCAGACGAGTCTTAGCCCCTTGATGAATTTAGCCAGGGGACAATTGCAGTAGTATACTGACTTTGGAACTATCAAAGAGAAATGATGACACCAGCACTCTGAATGCTCTGGAGCTTCTTAGTGGTGAATGCATTTTTAAAAAATGTGCTATGAAAAGTGTTGGGCTGGGGAGATAGCTCGGCAGCATAAGTGCCCGCCTGGCAAGTGCAAGGTCCCTAGTTCAATCCTCAGTACTGCAAAGAAAAAAAGTGTTGATCAAAACATATTAACTGAGAACAGTTCTTCATTGCTTCCCACCCCTGCCCCATGCCCACTCAGGGTGCTACCAAGGTCACTACGTTTTAGAGCTCACCAGTCACCCTTAAGCTCATTTCTGCACCATTTTACACTGTGGAAAATGGGGCTCTCCTGACAGTAAGGACCTCTCCTACTGGTGCTGGTACTAGGTCCAGAAGTGCTAGGACACTCCTTCCCAGAGGCCAGCTGGCACCCTTCTCTCCCAGACAGCTGAAGACCATAGGACAGACAGAACTTGCACCCCCTGAGGCTGCGCTCCTGTAGCACCTCCAGGTGGGGAGGCGGGGATGGCCCCTGGCCCATGAGCATAGGGTGTTTTATGGGCAGCAGCACCCTGGCCACAGCCCTGATGGGTTGGGCTTGGCAAGCTGCATCTTCAAGCAGACTCTGGAAACAAGCTTGTTCTTTGATCAGGTGGCAAAGCCATGGTGGAAATGATTAATGTTTAGAGGCCGTGTATCTAGGTGGAGCACGCTTCCAGGGCCACTTTGTCATCTCTGTCAGACCCAAGGGGTCTGCCTCTTGCTCAGATGTACTACGGTGTTTATGTTTCACCTCTGAAGACCAAGAACAGGAAAATAGCAGTCTCATTTTATGTCTAAGATGTGTGATCTTCAGACAGATAGTGATGTTAAGCCTAACTGCCTCTGTTATAGGATAATAATATCAGTAAGCTTCTCTTCTGGATGTTAAACAACTAAAAATTGCAGGCCAAAAATTATACAGATAGATGGGCTACAAAGATAGCCAATATTTTGGCCCTAAGCCTTCAAGGTCAGTGAGGACTCAGGACATAAGAGAACCTCTGCTGTGACATTTGGTAAATCAGTGGTGTCCCAAATTTTCTGATCAAGAAGATTATAGGGCCACAGAGGAAAGTGATCGATGATGTATAGTGTGCCCAAGGAAAGTCACCTAGTAAGAAAAGTTTCTCTCAGGTTTTCACAGAAAGCAAGTACATCAAGCAATGGCCGTGACTCATCCACGTGGCTGACACTGACAAAAGATCCACAAGGTGCTGTACATGGTTTCAGGGTAAATCCTGAGGGGATCTGACTGACCTTATCAGGTAGCAAAAGTTACATTTTTATTTATATAGGTCTTGCTTTAACTTGGTCTTAACCATCCAGCAGAAAAGTGTAATCATCAAGTATAAAAAATAAAGCTATATTAATATGCTGAGCTGTAAAAGGCTCAAGTCAACAACTTTGGGTAATTGCCAGTTGTGCTGATAACCCACTACTATTATGGACTTTTGGAGTAGAATGGGTTGTTTTGCTGAATTCAAGTACCTACAATCTTTGGACTGGCATCAAGTATGAAAAGGTCCTTTAAAGACTTCTCCAAATACGGCTTCGCTAACAGCAGTGGAACACCCATCTCTGACAAAACAAAACAAAAACAGGGGATATAAATAAAGGACAGTTTTGTGAGAAAAAAATATATGAATATACAAGACAGTTAGGATAGATATACAGCTCCTTTCTCTTACTTAAATGAGAAGAAAGGTTTGTTCTAATATTGTTTAGACAAGATATCATGTCTGCATCCTGTACGCTGAATAAATATGAAGACAACAATATACAATGTATTAATTATTGTAACTGTCCTACTAACCTGTTTTGAAATGGTTTCATTGCTATTTTATCTTTTTTTCTCACTAAAATGAATAAAAAATTTTTTAAAAAGAAACCTTAAGACCAACAGCATAACAATTTCATTGTACAGAATTCATCTTACTGAAGATGCACAAAGAACCCTTAATTGTATATTGTTATTTTAGTATTTGTTCAGAGTACAGGATGCAGACATGGTATCTTGCCTAAACAATATTGGTACAAATCTTTCTCCTCATTGAATTAAGAGAAAGTAGCTGTATATCTATCCTAGCTATCTTGTATATACATATATATTTTTTTTCTCACAACAAGGTTTTACTCTGAACTCTGGGAAGATGGGCAAACCTCCACCAGTGTTCTCATGTAAAGTTTTCTCACATTTCCTTCCAAATTGCCGAGATTATTTTAACTACGGAGATTTGAAAGAACCTTTCTTGGGTTTTAGCATGAAGAAGATGACATAATTTTTCTGGCTACAGCCATTGTTTCAAACAGCTTCCTATGAGGGAGGGCCAGCCCAGCAGTGTCCACTGCAGTGTCACAACCCTGCAATCACCTTCAGCTTCGGCCACTGCCCAGAAGGATGTCCATACATGGTGAAAGACATCTCCATTGTAAACTTGGACCCAATTCTATGTTTTACTCGATTCTCTACCGGCTTTTTTGCCTCAGTTTTTCTAGGTTCCAGTACTCTTTCTGCCTGAACCATGTGGACGGATATTCCTGAGAAGGTACTGTGTGGAGAACACAGAACAGGAATTGCTTCTGAGGCTGAATTCTGGTGCTAACACGTCTGCTGTCATTTGGCATTTTAGCTCTGCTAGTCAGTTTTCTGTCGCTATGGAGATATACCCAGTGCAATCAACAATGAGGAAGAAAAGTTTATTTTGGCTCACGGTTTCAGACCAAAATCGGCTAGTTTTATTGCTTTAGGCCTAAGATGAGATAGAAGAGCATCGTAGAAGAATGTGGTGGAGAAAAGGAGCTCAGCTCATGGCAGTCAGGAAATTGATGAAGGGGGGAGGAAAGGAGGTGGATAGATAGATAGATAGATAGATAGATAGATAGATAGATAGAGATGAGGGGAGGGAAGGAGAGGAGAGAGAGAGAGAGCAGGGAGGGAGGAGAGAGAGAGCATGAGGAGGGAGGAAGGAGAGAGACAAAGAGAGAGGCAGAGAGAGGCAGAGAGGCAGAGACAGAGAGAGACAAAGAAAGGCGGAGAGACAGAGAGAGATGGAGAAAGAGACACAGAGATGGAGACAAGGAGAAAGAGAAGATGCAGAAGGAGGAAGGGAAGGAAGGACAGAGAGAGAGAGAGAGAGAGAGAGAGAGAGAGAGAGAGAGAGAGATGTTGTTCTTTAGCAGAAGGAAGGTAGCTGTCCTGAAGGTAGTGGCAATACTGAAATATTTGTAACTAAGAGACAGAGCTTCTTGGAAGGTCTCTGTGCGTGAGTGGCATCATAGGCCAGTGTCGCTCGCAGCAAGGACCCAGAATGTCTGGATCTCTGGGCCTTTTTTCTGGGAGCTTTGGGTCATGCTAGGATCATCCAGTGTCTCTATTGAGGGGTGGAACCTTGTCGGCCACCCTGGGCATCTGAGGAGCAGGTGGGCTAAGAGGCTGCCTGGTCTCTGCTCCTACCCGTTGCTCTGTGTCCAAAGCCTCTCAAGTAACTTTGTTTTTTATGTAGTCTTTCTTTTAAAGAATACAAAAAATAGTAAGAAAAAAATTAGAAATGATACAGAATTTCACTAAATAAAATGATAGGACCTTAACAACGGTAGCTCTATTGCATACCGTTGTCTTCAAATCGGCTGTTCTAGTCACCAGATAAAAGCATGCAAAATTGGTCAAAAATTATAAAAAAATTTAAAAGGAGAGAGAAAAAATATTAAGTATTCACTATTCCTTTCTGCTCCTTTCAGCAGAAATCAGCAGCGCAATTATCCGAGCTATCCTGTTACATACAGAAATGAGTCGTTTCCTTTCCTCTTTCCTTCTTTTCTCCTTTCCCAGGTGTTCCTCGCCTTGGAGCAGTTTCTGTCCCTTTCACGGTGTCTATTGTACTCTTCAGACCCTATTTACACTTTCAGGTTCTTACAGTTCTCAAGTCACTTTCTCCAGAAAATAAGACACTTTCACAAACTCATCCACTAAGCTGTAATTTCCCTTGTCCCTTTTGAGACCCGACAGGGTGCCTTTCTATTGCTCTGGCCTTTATAAGAACAATTGACTAGTATTTTTTCCCTTCTAGTCATAATGTCAGATCCATTTCATTCTTTCATTATTTGGTAAAATAAAATCTCATTTTTAAATAAGCTAATTAATTATAAATAGCAATGACTTTACAATCACCATAATGATAACACTTAATGATTTCATCTTCCCTCAGTGACATTAATATTTAAATGTAACATTACCCAGCTGGGCCACCGTTCTCTTAAAAGCTGTGGGAGAAGTAAAACTCTGTATGCTTATAAATCTCTGAAGGAAACAGCACTAAAAATTCACAGAAATCTCTGAAGGAAACAGCACTAAAAATTCACTGTCATGTTTCTGTGTTTTTAGCTCAGATCCTCTAGTATGGAGGAATTAGAGTAAAATGAGACACAAAACACTTTCATCAAACAAATCTGTTTTAACTTGATAGCACACTATATTTTTGTCCCAACTTAATTTTTGAAGCAAAATTGAAATTGTTATAAACCAACTATCCCCATGTGTAAGTTTGATCTGGGTTTGGTAAGGCCAATTTATTTCCTGAGAATCCCACATACGAGTTTCGATGCTCAGCTGTGGTAGAGAGAGATGTTGGATTAACTAGCAAAACAGTATCACAAAAGAGTTCTAGCATAAGGGGAGACTGCGAGTTGGTGCTCAGCAGTCCCTCCCCGACTGAGTTCTCCTTAAAACAGTGGTGAGAACCATACACCTGGGGCCGGGGAGATGGCTCAGTAGAATAAGTGCTTCCTTGGCAAGTGCAAGGGCCTGAGTTCAATCCCTGGTTCCACCAAAAAGAAAAAAGCATACACCTGGCGGAAACTACACTGTGACTCAGTGAGACCCTCAGATCCTTCAGGGGCTTCCTCTTCTATCCACTGGAGTATGAAGAAGGTAGACGTCTCGTCCCACTTCAGCTCATTCCCTTCCTTCTCGGTGGGAAATGGAGAGTTAGAATCTGGGTACTGAACAGATTACAGCAATTCAGAAAGGTTCACTTTCCTTTCGTCTGAATTTAGTTCCCTTTTAGTGCACAATATTACAGGTATAAAAAATGGTACATATTCATGCACGCAGCACTCAGTGTGTTCGTATTCCAGAAATGAATCGTTCTCCAGTGACCGATAAAACCCTCAGAGATGGAGTACACTGCGTGGAAAGGAGCGGTCCACCAAGACATAACCCTCTGTGGACACGGAGTTCTCTGCTAAATGACCCAGTGGGAAAGTTCTACACAAAGTGGGACAGGTGAGATCAACTTAATTTTCTCCCATGGGAACCTAAAGTGGTGCATAAAGCATATTTCAGAAGTTAATTTTACCTGTGTCTTTTCACCAGGCACTAAAAATTGTATAACTTATTCTTTTGCATAATTACCATGAAGTAAATCTTATGCTCTTTCTTTTTTCTTTTCTTAATGTGTGTGTGTGTCCAGCTCAGCCTGCCCTGGAGGTGGGGCTGGCATGGCACATGGTGCCTGGGATTGAACTGTGGAGCTAAAGCAGGTCTCTGAACTTGCCTAAGTCTGCCTAAGCAGGCACTTTAGTCTGCTGAGCTATCCGGCCAGCCCCTGATTTTTCAATAGACATAGTTTGCTCACTATTTCAGCAGAGAGAGGGTCTCTATAATGACTATTAATGATTACACAATAATTAGTTTCTCACAGATTTTTTTTTTACTGCTACCAGTATAGTCTCACCCTCTTGATCTCACACAAAAATGTAAATGTTAATATGAGCAACTACTGCAACTATGACTCAGTGAGACCCTTAGATCCTTCAGGGGATTCATTGTCAACGAAGCCACAGAGAAGGGCTCATGGTGTTACACAAATGGAGCTCCTTGGTTAGTTCTGAGTTGGCACTAGCTGCTCTGAAAATTGTTACCCCACTGGCCCAGAGAATCAGCTGCAGGGCAAGAGAGAGCAGACCCGTGTAAAGAACACAGGTATTGTTGTCAGGGTTTGCCAGGGAAAGGAATTAATCCAGGGCATAATTGATAGGATTATTTCATAAGATTCATCCAAAGAATCAAGTGTAGAAGAGTGCAGATCTGTCCTCACTAGGGACCCAAAGAGTCAAGCTGAAGGCCTGGAATCTGTGGTAATGTCCTGCATGAGTCCAGCTGAAGAGCTGGAGCGCAAAGCAGTGTCCTCCTGAGTCCAGCTGGAGGTCTGGAGCCCACAACAACGTCTCAGGCAGTGTCTCTTCTGCCTCAGGGATCCACACTGGGAAGGTCTAAAGGTCAGCGATGGAAGCCAGAAAGTCTATGCTGTGGGACGGAGGATCTGAGGGAGCTGCCCTGGAGCCAGGAAGCAATGCTCAAAGAAAGGCCCAGAGCTCCTCCAAAGAGAACCGTAGCCAGCCTCAGTGACAATGAGGACCCAAACTCATCTGAAGATGAAAACGGCTGAGTTGATATCAGGAACGCCAGCATGACCCACTTCCTGACAATCAACATCTCCTCTTCCCTTCCGGTTCTCCTCTTGTGCTTTGCCAATGATCCTCCGGTGGGCCTTCCACACCCAGAACCACACAGATGAAGTTTAGTGAGATGTTGCAAGGTGACAATTAGTTAATCTGCCACAACAGGCAAGGAAGAAGTGGAAGACGGACTAGCAATGGGGGCATAATGGCAGGTTACTGCAGCATCTTGCACGTAAAGCCAAGTCAAGACTCTACCATACTTCTGGAACCGAACGGCCAACCACTCCCAACACAGCATGCACAATCAGTGCAGGCATAGACTACTTTAGCTGTGCTGTTCCGACATCATCACTAATTTTATAGTAAGGGAGATTTGGCTATACATGGCTAACATCAACATGTATCTGCAGGGGCCGGGGAGATGGCTCAGTGGAATAAACGCTTCCCTGGCAAGTTCAAGGGCCTGAGTTCAATCCTCGGTTCCGCAAAAAAAAAAAAAAAAAAAAAAAAGAAAGAAAAGAAAAAGAGAAAAAAAAACATATATCTGCAAAAAATGCTTATGTGTACATACATAGACTATATTACATGGAGTAATTCCTACATGGAGCCCTTCCTGGACCTCCTTGAGGTCCTCCTTGAAGTTTATATCTGTAATGCCATGGGAAAGTTATTGCAATTCTAGTGAGTTAATTCCAATCTACCATCTCCAGTACAACTCACAGTGAGAATAAAGCCACTGAGGCATGTTTGTAGATGCAGGGAGCCTAGGGGTCCTAAGTCTAGCCATGATGCTGGCTGTCCGGAACAAAGGTTTCAACCCAAGGCCCAACCCGGGTTTTATACATTCAGGAAGAAAGGAGTGGCTTGAGGAAGAGTGAGTGAGAGAATCCTGGGAAGCAGGTGAGTGCTGGGAGCTGGGCTAGGTGGGAGGCCTGCAGTCACCTCTGCAGTGTGCAGAGAAGGACACGCAGGGAATAATCTGCGACATACAACTGAGGTGGCATCTGATGTTTTGGCGCATCAGCTCTGAGGTATAATCCTTCAAGCCCTAGGAAGTCATAGCCTCTTAGCTCAAGACCCAGTCTCGGCTGGCAGTGGGAGCACGGCTCTCTGCTCGGTCCTGCCTCAGCTCACTCACGTCTTATTTGGTAACTGGGGCTGAGGTGGGGAAGCCCTGCCCTGTCGCCTTTGCTTCAACGACTGCACCTCAGCACCTCAGCTGGACCAACTCACCTGGCTTAAAGCCAGCTGAAGGGACAAGGAGAAGTCCTGGCCAGCTCTGCACATGTCAGCACATGGACATGGGGCCGGGCTCAGCCACAAGGGAGCCAACCGCTCCTCCTTTAAGGGGAGTCGCCCAGGTGGTCCTCCACACTGGAAGTAGCATTCAGGGAGTCTCAAAGCTTTAGTTAGCTTCATGTGGTTACTTCTGTAACTAGCTGTCTGAAATGCTGCGTCTTTCCCTCATTTTTATAAACAAGATAATGGTGTACAGAAAAGAGAACCCCAGTGATCATTTTCCCCCTAGAGAATTCTGTCTCTGGCAGGCTTATTTCATAGGGCAGCGTTACCCCCTGCAGGAGCCAACTCACTAGCTTTATGAGACATACATCATTCATGGAAGAGCAATATCAAGTCCTAGAATTAAATGTGATGACAAGTAAAACATGTATTATGAAAAGTGCAAATGGTTTACTGAACAAAATTAGGAAAATGTATCAAGGGAGAGGTGTATTCCTCGCCCCCCCGTTGGGAAGACTGGAGTCATTTTACAGCAGAAAAATCACTGAATTAATTTCATATTAAAATTCAAATCAGTTTGTGTTTTCAACTCTGGAAAATTACTTTAATGTTCTCTGAAAAATTAACGAAGACTAGAGATAGTCTTAAAAATGGGAGCAACATGGTGAGTTCCTGACTTGCTCATTCTTCTTTGTGTACACGGGTCAAATTGTCACACTGAACTACATGAATTAATACAATATAGCATACAACAATTAAAGCAATGAGACTAGAGCAAAAATACTCAGAAAATAACTTATTATCTTTAAAATAATAAAGTTTACAGGGTCTCACTACGCAGCTCGGACTCCTAGTGATCCTTCAGTTTTTAGCCTCCCCAGTGCGGGGAGTACAGGTGTGCACCACCATGCCTGGTCTCAGTAGCCGGCTCAGCGAACCCTGGTCAGGGCCGGTGTGGCATGTGGTCCCCAGGATCAAACCCCCGTTCCTGAGACTGTCTAAGCAGGGGCTTAGTACGCTGAGCTATCTCGCCAGCCCTTACGAATATTCTTAAAATTTTAAAATGGACAAAAAACAGGGGTTTGTTCTCTAAATAATCTTCGATGTAAAATATGTGTATATATATATGTATATATATATATATATATATATATTTATCAATCTCACACTGCATATGAATTAATCCAGATGAATTAAAAACTTTTCTGTTAGTTTCTTCTTCCACAGTTAGTGATGGCAAAAATGAAGTCTTAAGTATTTTAGTGAATTGGTTTTAACTTGCCTGGAAAAGAGAAGACCTTTGTGGCTTAAAATACAGCTATGAAATCTGTACAGGAACAATCAGCAAGTAATTGTCTATGTTCAGATATTTACCTTTGTGCAGCTCCGAGAAAAACACACTTGCTGTGTGTGCACAAACTCACAGGTGCAGAGATTAATGATTCGGGTTTATGTCTCCGACCCCTCCTCTGAGGGTGTGCCTGTTCCGGTGTCACTTCGACTTGCTCCCATGACCCTGGTCAAGGCTTAGGATCATTATTTCATGAATTTCTTTCTCAAAAGCCCAGAAGTATTCAAACACAAATAAGGAAGGACAGTTTACAAAAATGTAGCTATAGCTGGTTAATAGGCATGCAAAAATGCCTATACTATTTCAAAATATTTTTCTTTTTCTTTTTTTTTTTTAATAATTTTTTTAATTTTTATTTATGAGAGAGAGAGAGAGAGAGAGAGAGAGAGAGAGAGAGAGAGAGAGGTGTGTGTGTGTGTGTGGCCAGCTCAGCCCACCAGGGGG
>NW_004524637.1:9077964-9086356 GCF_000260255.1 Octodon degus
GTGTGTGTGTGTGGCCAGCTCAGCCCACCAGGGGGCGGGGCTGGCTGGCATGTGGTGCTGGGGGATTGAACGCGGTCCCTGTGCTTTGCTGAGCTTGTTCGAAGTAGGTGCTTTAGACCACTGAGCCATCTCTCCAGCCCCTCAAAATATTTTTCTAATTCAATGAATATTTTCATCTATCATAATCTACATGCTTACTTATATTCAATTATGTTTTAAAAATTCATCTATTTTATTTTTCAGATTTACACAGCATACACATGAATAATTATCCATATTCATGTGCTACAATATGATAACTTGATGTGTACATTGAAGGTATAATGATCCAATTAGGGTAATGAGCATTTCATAAACATCATTTTTTTGTGATGGGAAAACTCAGGTCATCCTTTCAGTGTGTAGCACTGGAATAAGCCTGCTCTAATGAGTATCCTAATACCTTGATTTCCATCTTATTATCGGAATTAATGACATTGCTTTGGTGCATCATAATTATGTGTGTATATGTGTGTGTATGTCTATACACGTGTGAACAATTACTACACTTCTCATGCCTTTGGTCCTGTTTTATAACTTCACAGAGTCTCATGCGACCATGAAAATTATCTCCTGAAACTATGTTAATGACGTGAAAATGTCCTAAAAATGAAAAACCAGTCATAATTGTGTAGAGATTGAAAACTAAAACACTAGGACCAGAAGAAAAGGCAGCAGAGTCTATCATAGTCTTCTCAGAGTTTAAGAGGTGGCATCTTAGTGGTGAGACCAATTTTTTTTTTCTGATTTTCTGATTTTCCAACTGCTTATTTAGGGTAATTAGGACTTCTGTTCTTTGATATCATAATGACAAGCTTTTGGTGAAAAGAGTGATTATACATATATATTTCCTCCTGTGTCAGTCTCCGCAGTGCTGGGATTATAGGCACGCGCCACCATGCCCGGTGTTGGTGGCTGGCATGGCATATAGTACCACAATCGAATCCAGCTCCTTGTGTTTGCCAGGCATGTGCTTACACCACCAAGCTATCTCCCCAGCCCTAACCAAGTTAAAAAATCATAAACATTGTGTATATAATGAAGTACTATGAAATATGCACATGTACACATGGCATGACAGGTAAAATCAAGTTAAATACATCTGACTCCTCAATCATTTTTGTTTGTTTGCGTCTTTACGGGATCAGCTTTTGAAATTCTTCCAGTTTTTTGAAGTGCGCAGCGCGTAACTGCTACCTAAGGTCGCCCTGGGGTGCACATGAGGAATTCTCGCTTCTGTTTAACTTTAATTTAGCACCCCAGACCAAGCTTTTCTCCTTCATTCCTGCCCACCTCTTTCTCCGGTTTCGGGTAACCACCATCGTCCTGTCAACTTCTGAGATCTATGTTTTCATTTCATATAAGATACGAGTGAAATCATGAAGTGCTTATCTTTCTGTCCTGCTCTTATTTTAGTAAAAACAGTCTCCAGTTCCAATCATGGAGTTGCAAGGGACAGATTTCATCATTTTTATCCATAAATAGTACTCGTTTTTTCATAAATAATATTCTTATGAGTCACACTTATAGAAGAATTTTTAATTGTTTGAGTATTCGCAGCTGTGAGAAAGTCTTCATCAAAATTTAAAACTTTTATACTCTGATCTTTC
The DNA here is from genome assembly GCF_000260255.1 of Octodon degus. Classification (NCBI taxonomy): domain Eukaryota; kingdom Metazoa; phylum Chordata; class Mammalia; order Rodentia; family Octodontidae; genus Octodon; species Octodon degus. Next base: position 9,079,614 of record NW_004524637.1, read on the forward strand.
TTTGGATGACATCAATCTTTCACCTTTTACAAAATTAAGAAATTTTTTTTCTCATGAAAATCTAAGAGGATGTACAGTGAAAGCTACAGACTTGGAAAAAGTATTTGTAAAACAAAGAGAACTGGTACCTTGAAAAAAAATAGAAAAAAAAAAAAAAAAAAAAAAACCAACAGGACAAACAATCCATTTACAAGTTAACAAAAGATGTGACCGGGCATTTCACCAAAAAGGCTATGCAGATAACAAGCACATAGATAAACAGATGTGAGACATATTTCTTTTTTTAAATGTATTTGGTTGTTGCAGGGTCTCAGTACACAACTTGGACTCGCAGTGAGCCTCCCCAGTGCTGGGATTACAGATGGGCACCCGGACTCTGGCTGGGAGCTGGCCCTGAGGGTAGGCTGGCATGGCACATGGTGCTGGGCATCATCCCTGTGCTTACCTAAGCTTGCCTCAGGAGTCGCTTTAGTCCGCTGAGCTATTTCGCTGGCTCAGAGATACTTAGCAAGCAGAGAAATACAATTAAAACCATAAAGAGAGAAAGAAGGTCCCACCAGTCCCAGGGACAAATGCAGCACATGTATTTCTCTTTATTCTTCCCCTAAGTAGGTGACACACCTTAGGCATGAGGTATGGAAAGGACCCGGAAGAATTTGATAGGTGGAGGGAAGAATCCTGTGACCTAGGCACTTGGACCTGGGAATCCTGTGACCTAGGCACACAGTGCTAAGTGCCCCTGGGCGAACTTTGGTTGCATACCACTCCTGCTAGAGAGGCAGGCATGTGCCAGCTCCAATGGGTCCAAGAAAATCCTTCAATTTCAAATCAAAGGAGAAGAAAACAGGCAACTTCCTAAGAGAGAAAACTTGACAATGACATCACTCTTCATGCCCAGCAAATACTGAGAACAAAATGTTGACTGCACACAGACCCCCGACAGCAAAGCAGAGAAGGGAGGTTCAGTTTCTGCTCCCTTCACCACTAGAGAGGGGGAGGTGGGGAGCCAGAGCACTCACAGCAGCCCAAGTAACAAGCCTCTGCCCAACCCCACCTCCAATGTCTGTGGAAGCACCCCGAAACTGTAAGTGGCATCACCCCCTCCAAGTCAAGGTGGTGCCTGAAGGAGCCGAGTGGGGAATCTGGGCTTACACACACACAGTACCCCAAAAGGGTCCTCTTCTGGTGTCGCATACAGCCAGCCTCCTGACTGTCCTTGCTGCATGGCTGTCCTAAGATGGTGTCCTCCCATTTCCTATTGATGCAATATTATTAGAGGGGCTTGTTAATGTAAATGATTTGGCTAAGATACACAGTCTTTCTTATAGTAGTCAAAATGTCCAGAAGTAAACTTGCTATCATAGAAAAATACAGAAATGTTCTTATATTGAATGAGAATAGACAGTTGCAGGTGACAAGGCCAGGATGCAGCGATCTCACAACCATACAAAGATCTTAAATTAGTCATCATAGGCATGTTTGGATAAGACTGGAGTTATTGAGAAAAGCAAAAGTCTCAGCCAGAGAGGGGGAGGAGGGAGGGAGGGAAAGGAGAGAGAGAGAGACAGAGAGAGACACAGAGAGACAGAGAGAGAGAGAGAGAGAGAGAGAGAGAGACAGAGAGAGACAGAGAGAGACAGAGAGAGACACAGAGAGTGACAGTGAAAGACAGAGATTCTGCAAAAAGGGAAAAATTAAACAGAAATTTTAGATATAAATTATGAAATAGCTAATGTTTAAAAAATAAATGGATAGGCTTATGAGAAGAAAGGAAAGGACAGAGGGAAAGACACACACATAGGACATTGACTCGGGGTGATGAAGATTAGCCCACCTGAAAAATAGAGAGGAAAATTAACTGAAAAGAAGTGAACAGAGCTTGAAGTATCCATGGGAACCATGATGGAGGATCTAGCATTTGTGCCTTCAGAGCTCCAGAGGAGGAAAAAAAAAAAAAACAGTGGTGGTGAAAAGTATTTGAATAAATAATGGATGAAATATCCTCAGCTTTGGCAAAGGATGTAAACTTACATATTCAAAAGGCTGTGGAAATGCCAAGCAGGAAAAATCCAAAGAACTCTAGGCCAAGCCATATTATAATCAAACTTCTGGAAACTAAGACACACAAATTATCCAGAGAGAAAAATATCACCTTATGGACAGAAATAAAACAATGCAAGTGAGAGCAGATTTCTTATCAGAGAGATTTTATTGGTTGGGTTTTTGATTGTAGGGATAAAATAGCTGACACCTGCAATGTAGAGAAGGACAGGTTTATTTTTGGTTGCATGACCCTGCAGCGCACATCTAGCTTCCCAGGACTTCCTTTGAAATATGGGCAGAAGCTTCTGTGACCCCATATCTTGTGAGCTCTGCATACCTGAGCATCTGGAACAATCTGTGCTATGTCAAGGTATGCCACCATCCTGAGCAGTAGCCAGGGCCTTGTGGACAATGGCTGCAGTGGCATCCGAATTCTGAGACAGCTGAGCATGGTGAAATTAATTGTGGAGGAGCAAATTTTAGGCAGTGTTTCTAGAGTTTGCCATTTTATGTCCTTCAACCTGGAAGGCTGGAGTCTTGCCAAGTTCTAAGGCATCCATTCTAATTGTTTTAGTTTTGAATGGTACTAACCTTCTCCACTTCAACATTTCCTCTGTCCCAACTTTACAGTGCTTCTCTTCTGGCCAAACTGAAAGTTTGAAAATCTTTGCGTGTGTCTTTTGCTGCTAATTCTCACTATACATCTAGCTGCAATCAACCAGCAGTTTTCATTTCATGGCCTGAACATTGGGCTGCATTGAAATTTTCTCCACTAGATTAATTAGTATACCACTTTTAAATTCAGCCTTCTACAAGGTTTCAAAGCATGAAAAAAATGTAGACAAACTTTCCCAGAATGTAATACATGTGGCCTTTGGTTTGATTCTCAGTAGGGCCCTCAGTATCAACTAAAACTCCACGAGCATTTCTGAACATCAGCATTTCTTTCAGAATTGTCCATCAGTGTCTAGATAGAGTACGCCAAGGATTTTATAGCTTTGTTAGTTTTTATTTTTTAAAGAGAATAAAGCATAGTAAAAAAAATCAGAAATAATACAGAATTTCACTAAACAAGATAATAGGAATTTAATAATGGTTGTTACATTGCATAATGTTGTCTTCAGATTAGTTATTTAGGTTACCAGATGAAAGCATGCAAAATTGGTGAAAAATTATAAGAAATTAAAAAGAAAAAATTAAGCATTAACTGCTTCTTTCAATAGACCAGCAGAAATAAGCAGTACAATTATCCAAGCTATCCTGTGTATGTATATGTATATTTTTTTCTTTTCCTTTTTTTTGTCCTTTTCCTCATCCTAACTGTTCCTTCTCTCTGAACAGATTTCCTTTTGAGACACCCATTGAATCTTTCAGATTTTATTTATTCTTTCACATTCTCACACTAGTGAGACAGTATGATGACTATGCATATGGGTCTGATTCATTTTACTTCTGAATATAGTCTCCAGTTGCTTCCATTTAACTATAAGAGCCGTGAATTATTCCTTTTTATAGCTGAGTTATACTCCCTTGTGTGAAAGTATCATGTCTTTTCTATCCAGTACTCAGTTATTTGGCATCTGAGTTGTTTCCAAAATTTAGCTATGACAAATTGTGCTGCTATAAGCATGAGTGCACATATATTCTGTGACATGATGTTCTCACTTCTTCTGGAAAAATACCCAGGAAGGAGGAATAGCTGGGTTGAATGGGACCTCCAACCCTACATTTTGGAGGAATTTTCACAGTGGTTTTCATACTGCTTGTAATAGTCTACACTGCTACTAACAGTGGAGAAGCATTTGGTTTTCTGAATAGCCCTCCAACACCTGTTATTGGTTGACTTCTTGATGTAGCCATTCTTTCTGGGGTGAAGTAGAATTTCAGTGTTGTTTTAATTTGCATTTCTCAAAAAATAAAGCTGAACATTTAAAAATATATTTTCTTTTCCATTTGTATTTCTTCATTGGAAAATTGTGTGTTCCTCTTAGATGGCATTTTTATTGGGTTTTTGAATTTTGGGGGCCAGATTTTTTAAAATATAAGTTCTAAATGGAAGGCCTTTGTCTGAGGGACAGTTGGCTAATGTTTTTTCCCAACTTGTGGGTTTTCTTTTTACTGTGTTGATGATTCCTTTGGACATGCAGAGACTTTCACAAGGATGAGATCACAGCTATTGATTTTTTGAAGTATTTCCTGTGCAGTTTGGTTTTTTTTTTTTCATGAAGTATCTACTCCTATGTCTTCAAGACTTCTACCTACTTTCTCCTTCAGTAGATTTACTGTTTCTGTTTTGATATTTAAATCTTTGATCCATTTTGGCTCTAGTGCATGGTGATAGATAAGGGTCTAATTTTAGTCTTCATCATGTGTACAAAGTCAATTTTTCTAGCATCATTTATTAAAGAAGCTGTCTTTTTCACAGTGAAAAATGTTTGACCCCTTTGTCAAAGATCAGGTGGCTGAGTGTGCTTGTAGTTGTGTCTGTATCTTCTAATCTGTTCCACTGATCCTCAGGTCTTCTTTTTTTTGTCAATACCACGATGATTTTATTACAGTAGCTTTGTAGTATAATTTCAAGTCAGGGATTGTGATGCCCCCTGATTTTCCTCTGTTGTTTAAGTTTACTTTTGATATTCTAGGTCTCTTCTGGTTCCAGATGAATTTTAGGAATGGTTTCTCTAGATCTGTGGGGCATGCTAGTGGCATTTAATATGAATTACATTAAATTTGAATAACAATTTTGGGAGTACAGTCATTTTTCACGTGGTGTTCCTTCCAATCCATGCACAATGAATATCTTTTCCTTTTCCAAAGTCCTTTTACATCTCTCTCCCCACAGTACTTCAATTTTCAATCTATATATCTTTTCCTTCCTTTGTTAGTTTTTCCTATATATTTTTCTGTTATTGTAAAAGACATGATTCCCTTAATTTCTTTCTCTTTGTTGTTTGTTTACAGGAATACTATTGATTTTTGACTGTTGTCTTTGTATCCTGCTATGGCACTGAATTTGCTTATTAAATCTACAAGTCTCTTGGTGGAGTTTTTGCAGTCTTCAATGTACAGTAATGTGTCATCTGTGAATAACGATAATTTTACTTCTTCCTTTCCAATCCTTATTCCATGTATTTTTCTCTCTTGTCTAATGCTCTGGCTAACATTTCCAGAACTATATTGAATGGGGGGAGTAACAACAAACTTTCTTGTCATATTCTTGATTGTAAAATGAAGACTTTCAGTTTTTGTCCATTTAGTATGATGCTGGCTATTGGTTTGTCATGGATGTTTTCTATCAGATTGAGGTAAAGACACTCTATTTGGATGTCCTAAGGTTTTTTTTTTTTTCAATCATGAATGAGTGCTGGAATTTGCAAAAGCTTTTTTTCTGTATCTATTGAGATGATCAAGTGATTTTTGTCTTTGGCTCTGTTTATGTGGTGCATTACATTTATGGATGCGCATATATGGGACCATCCTTGCATCCCTGGGATGAATCCTACTTGGGCATGATATAATCTTCTTGATTATATGCTGCATTTTGTTTTCTAGATTTTTCCATTTATGATCATTAGGGAGACTGGCCTACAGTTCCCTTTCTTGGTTAGGTCTTTCTCTGGTTTTGGTACCAGTGCAGCACTTGCCTCCAGGAATCAGTTAGGGACAATTGTTTCCCTTTCAATTTCATTGAAGAGTTTAAGAAGAGTTGGCAACAAGTCTTCTCTAAATTCATAGTATAATTCAGCTGTGAATTGATCAGGACCTGGACTTTTCTTTATTGGTAAGGTTTTTTAAATGTTATTTTCCATCTCACTGGCTGATATTGGATAATTCAATATTTTTATATGTTATTGATTCAGCTTTTATAATTCATATGTATCTAGGAATCTCTCCATTTCTTCTGTGTTTTTCATCCGTGAGAATAAGGATTTTCAAAATATATATTAATAATTTTCTGAATTTCTATAGGGTATGTAGTGATTTCACCCTTTTTATTCCTTATTGCATTCATGTGAATTTGTTTCTTTCATTTTCTGATAAAGTTGGCAAGGGAGTTATCAATTTTACTTATTCTTTCAAAGAAAGAACTCTTCAGTTCATTAATTCATGTATTACTTTCTTTGTCTCCACTGTATTAATTTCTGCTGTGATCTTTAAAATTTCCTGCCTTGTTTGGGCTTTGGCCTTGATTTACTTTTCTTTTTCTAGGAGTTTGAAGTGCAGCATTAGGTTGTCTAATCATGTTTATTCTGTTTTCCTGATATGAAAATTCACCGCTATAAATTTCTCTTTTAGGACTGATTTCATTGCATCCCACAGGGTCCAGTAAGTTGTGTCATCACTTTCATTTGGTTGTAGATACTGTTTAAGTTCTTCTGTGACCCATTGGTTGTTTCGGAGGGTCTTATTTAATTTCCATGCATTTATGGAGTTTAAAAAATTTAATCAATCGATATTGAACTCGAGTTGGAAGAGGCGAGTCCGGTCTCAAAATGGAGGTAAAACCGCCGCCCGGACGCCCCCAGCCCGACTCCGGCCGTCGCCGTCACCGCCGGGGGGAGGAGGGCCATGATCCAAAGAAGCAAGAGCAATTGAGGAAGCTGTTTATTGGTGGTCTGAGTTTTGAAACTACCGATGATAGTTTAAGAGAACATTTTGAAAAATGGGGCACACTCACAGATTGTGTGGTAATGAGAGAT
>NW_004524637.1:9087531-9090040 GCF_000260255.1 Octodon degus
GCAATGTAGTGTCAATTAGATGTACATTCCTGAGGTCTTTTATCTGTTGTAGCTTTGTCTTTTTCTTTCTTTTCATTACATCAGGTATATTGCCCTGTAAATTGTGGAAGTGGTACCAGGAATAAAAAATTAAGGAATTTTTAACTTTTCAAAAAAAAAAATTTAATCAATCATTTCCAGTTTCATTGCACTGCAGTTAGGTAACAGCCATGGGGTAATTTCCATTCCTTTGCATTTGCTTCAGCATGCACTATGTGCTAGCATATGGACTATTTTTGGAGAACGTCTCATGTGCAGCTGAAAACACTGTGTATTCTGATGTTGGGTGGAAGAGTCTGTGAAGATCCACTTCTTCACAAGTGTGGTTTAGTTCTGTAATTTCTTTACTGATTTTTATCTAGTTGACCCCCCTCTTTGTGATAACAGGGTGTTCATGCCTCACATTACAGTTGTGTTATTGCTGATTTGATTTTTTTATGTCTCTTAAAATTTGTCTTGTATCATTGGGTGCTTCTACATTGGGTATACACATATATTTATGACTGTTATCTCTTCCTCTTGCAGTTTTCCCTTAACAAGTGTGTAGTGACCTTCTGTATCTTTTTTCATCATTCTTGGTTTGAAATTCACATTGTCTACAAACAACAGCTACCCCTACTTTTGTCTGCACTCTTCTCACACAGAGTATTGTTTTCTATCCTGTGACTTTCAATCTTTTAATTTCCTTTTGAGTTAAATATGTTTCTTTTATACAGAATATTTTCAATTTTTGTTTCTTGGTTCACTCTACCAATATGCTCCTTTTGATTGATGAATTCAGCTCATTTCCATTGATTGCTATAACTGATATGCATTGGCTTATCTTTGTTATTTTCTTGTTGTAGCTTTCCTACTTTTCCTCTTTGTTTAATTGCTTGCTCTGCTTGGTGGTTCCTTTCTGCTGTTCTTGAACTTGTGGCCATTTTACCTCTTTCTAGAGTAATTGTCAGTACTCTTTATAGGATTGGTTTGGTGATATGATTTTTTTTCCAGTTGTTCTTTGTCATAGGCGTATCTTTTCTCTCTATTGAATTTGGTAAATAGTTTTGCCAGGCATATAAATCTTGGTTCAAATTTATTTTCTTTCAATAATTGAAATACTTCGCTCTTCTTGACTTGATGACTTATTTTGGGAAGTCAGCCATAATTCTGATGGACTTTCTATTACAGGTAATTTGTTTCTTTTCTCAAACAGCTTTTTTTTTTGGTCTTTTTTGAGAAAGTCTCCCTGTGCAATTCAGGGATAGCCTTGAGCCCACTTTGTAGCACAGGATGGCCTCAAACTCATGACAATTCTCCTACTTCGGCCTCCAAAATGCTGATATCATAGACATGCACCACCATGCTTGGCTTCTAAAATCTTTTAATATTCTATTCTTTTGCTGAATTTCTGGGATCTTGATTATTAGTTAGCATCTCCAAACCTTTCCAACATTCCATGCAAACAAGTTCCAGAGGTTTTAGAACCACATGGTCAGGTATAGTGGCAGCAAATTTTATTTGAACAGAAAAGCATGGCACAGACAGAAGCCACACTGAATGCCACATAGTGAGAGCTTTGGTGAGCCTCGCCCCGCACTTCCACTGCCATGGGACCCTTGCTGATCTGCACCCAGCACCCATGCCATTGCTGCTGAGCCCAAGTGAACACTGAGAACTTCAATAATGTCAAGATGGAGGAGCAAAAGGCAATCTCAGACATCCAGCCTCCCAGAACAAGTGCAGGAGACAAGGACATAGAAGAGCTCGGTAGTAAGAGGCCTGAAATTTTTGAAATGATTGAAATTGAAGTAAAGAAACAAGTGTATCAGACTATACAAGAAATCAGAACAGAAATAATGTCTCATGTAATGAAATGAAAGTTTAAAGCAAATATGAAGGGAGAACATAGAGATGAAAAATGAAAAAAAAAAAAAAATCCCAGGAAAAAAAAGCCAGAAAAAAAGCAAAATTGCAAGTTTAATCCTAAAAAATTAATGATGTTAAATGTGAATAGTATAAACAAATCAGTTAAAATAGACATTAATAGAGTGGATTTTAAAACAATAATATACTATACATGCAAATATAATTTCAAATGTAGATATTTATGTGTAAATGAATATAAAATCTATCATGCAGACATAAATTAAAATATTTGGCTCAGACCCAGAGCCCAGGCCTGGGGAGTGAGTGAGACACCTGGGGACCAGCGGAATCCTGAATAGACCAGTAGTGCAGGCCCGGTGAGTGAGACGATCAGGGGTCTGCGGATCCTCATTCAACCCAGGCTGCAGGCCCAGCAGGGAACCCTTCAGCAGAACTCTCTGCCAAGAGGCTAGTGGCAAGACCCACCCAACTGATTCAGAAGCAGAACATCTTCCCAGAGAGACACAAAGGGTTCAACTCTAATGTCTGCAGCAGAAAGAAGTGGAGCACAGCAGCCAGATCCAAACAACACCCACCTGGAGGAATCCAAACTTCATAGATC
>NW_004524637.1:9096218-9098239 GCF_000260255.1 Octodon degus
TATAATGTTCACTGTCTAAAGTAAAAATTGATTTGGAGCTTATAAAATTAGAAATAGTAAGTGAGGAAAATGAAAGTGTACTATATACCTTACATTTGAAGTGCTGCATTACTTAAAAATAGTGTGCCATAAAACTATAAATAAAATGTGTGCCATGCAGTAATTTTGAGATAAAGAATGAAGACAAATGTGATTACAGTATAAAAGATACTACTAAGTATAATGTCTTCAACGACTACAGATTAAATTTATTTCACTAAAGAAAAAATACTGATTGTTTTGCTGGAGAATAATTAAATAGGAAAATAAATAATGAATGTGGATTGCATGGATTACTGAACTTTCTCATTAATACGGAGAATATACTGTATTTACATTAAAGATTCTTGAGAGGAAAAGAAGTCCTTAAAAGTGTGTGTTTCACTTCCTATGATTAGTTTGTCACAGTAGGCTAGAAAGTTAAGATTTTAGCGATGAGCACCACATTCTATTTGCATTTCAACCTTGCACATTGCAAACCATGAATAAACTCCTGAAGGAATTATGATGAATTGAAGTAATGGTATTTGTGACAAAACTATCCTGTCAGGTTGAAATTATATTTTATATTTTTAGAATAAAAATATTGCTAAAATCAATTTCTATTAATGTATTTGCTTTCATTCTAGTATGGAAAAGTATTATCTTTTTTTTTTTTTTTTGTATTTTAGGGAAGAGTCTACAGTGTGTTCAGGGTGTCACTACTAGATTGGATTTGTAGTAATCCACCTGTCTACAGCCTCCCAAGAGCTGGGATTATATGCACCTGCCACATCCAGTCTCATTTGCTCTCTCAGTGTGGCCCAGGGTTGGGGCCCACATGGCAGGTCCAGGGATTGAACCCCTGGCCTCTGTGCCTGCTTGCAGGTGCTTTAATCCACTGAGCTATTCGGCCAGCCCAAAAAAGTATTATCTAATGTTGGCTTATTCCTGGTCTCAGTAAAGATAGTTGCACAGATCCAATGACTTTTTCTTCATTTCCTACTGGATGTAGAAGCCAGGGACTAAAGCAAGCTACAAAATCATATTTCATTTGTATTTGGATTTGTGGGATTAAGTGGTTTTGCTAAAGAAATTTTAATATGACAATAATCATTCAGGGTTTGAGGTTTTCTCATCAATCCAGGGCTCTCTAAAGCAGTTGAAATTAAGTTGATTGTAATGAGACACCTAAGTTATCTGTGTTTGTATTGTGACATTGTTCTCTATTTCAATCCTCAAAACAAATGGTAAAAAAGGATACTTAGATACTGGATAGCTTTAATTGTTTATGTTATGAAGAAATGAATTGTTTAAATCATATATCTATCCTTTTCTGTCAATAATATTTGCAAAGATCTCAGCTTGTCTTCAAATACAAAAAAAAAAAAAAATATTTGACTCTACCAAGACAAATGAAGGGGAACATAACATCATCAATCAGTCAGGGAATATTACTTCAGCCCCTAAAGACATCATATTTATCAAAGGTATTTTGTGTCAGCAGTGAGAAAAGTAACTGAGACAGTGTTGTTGGGACAATGGTAGAGGTACTTTGGTGACCAATTTAGTAGTTTCTTTTAAAGTTTAACATGCATATACACTTGCTGATGAAATAATTATATTTGCATGCATTTATGCCAGGGAAACTAAAAGTTATATAGCTTCTTTGGTTGTAATGGCAAAAAACTTGAATCGATTCAAATACCTTCACAATTAGTTAGCATCTCCAAACCTTTCTAAACTGGTTAAATTGCTGGTGAAAGTAGTTACTATTTCCAAATCTCTGTCTCTGTCTCTCTCTGTCTCTCTGTCTGTCTATCTCTCTGTCTCTCTCCGTCTCTCTCTGTCTATCTCTCTGTCTCTGTCTCTCTCTGTCTCTTTCTCTGTCTCTCTGTCTCTGTCTCTCTCTGTCTCTAGCTCTCTCTTTGTCTCTGCCTGTCTGTCTGTCTGTCTGTCTGTCTGTCTGTCTGTCTCTCTCTCTCTCTCTCTCTCTCTCTCTC
>NW_004524637.1:9098539-9115616 GCF_000260255.1 Octodon degus
TGGTGATAACACAAGTCCACCCATGTGATAAAATGCCAAAGACTCTCTCTCTCTCTCTCTCTCTCTCTCTCTCTCTCTCTCTCTCTCTCTCTCACACACACACACACACACACACACACACACACACGTAAACCTGCAAACCTGGCAAAAATGTGTCATGCTCTGTAGATCGTCCCCATGTCACCTTCCTTTCTTTGAACTTGCACTATAATGTGTCAGATTAGGGAATCTGAACGGAAAGTTAAAAGAATACACTGCATATACTTTTTTTTTCTGCATTAAGGACAGAGTCTACAGGGTCTTGCTATGTAGATCAGACTCGTAGTGATTCTCCTGTTTTCAGCCTTGCAAGTGCTGGGATTACAGCCGCAAGCCGCTATGCCCACTCTCAATTGCTCTCTTAGCACACCCCGGGGGCAGGGCCAGCATGGCATGCCAGGAATCAGACCCTGGCTGCTGCACTCTGCCTAAGCAGGCGCTTTAGTCCACTGAGCTATCAGGCCCGCCTATACGCTGCATATACTTTTTGCAATATCTTGTGTATTTCCCACAGCTATGTCAAAATGAAAAGTGTTTCAGAACCTGCATAAATCCTGTGCTTCTTATTTAAAATCAGAAAGGAGATGTGACCTGCTTGGGGATAAGCCATCACACTGATGGCTGGTAAAGCATTAACTGCATGTCAGGCACTCTGCTATGAAATATGTACCATGTAGTCTATTTTTTTTAGTTTTTTAATTTCTCATTCAGTTGGTACAGGGTCACACTATGCAGCTTGGACTCATAATGATCCTCCTGTCTCAGCCTCCCCAGTGCTGGGATTACAGGCCTGCACCACCATGCCTGGTTCAGGGGCCAGCAGCACACCTGGGGTTCAGGGCTGGCTCTGAGTGCAATAATGGGGATGAAAACTGGGAATTTTCACTTGCCTCAAAGGTACTTAGACTGCTGAGCTATCTCCCAAGCCCCACTATGTACTTTCTTACATAAGTTCCAAATAAACAAGGCAGGTAGTAACTCAGTTCATTTGTGGTTGACCAAATGAAAGTACAGAAAGGTTAGGTCAGTTTTTTACATTTTCAGAAGTAATACAATGCCATATTCCATACAATAAAATAAAACTTATGTAGTGTAGACAATCCCTTCCCTTATACTTTTGGTGTGAGTACTAAGAACTTTCAATCCCCGATGACACCTTGTCTGGTCCCATGACAGGAGAAAGACCACCATGCAGAAGGGATGTTGAGAGGCCAGAGATAAGGGGCTAACTGGGGCATTTGGCTCAGGGAATATTCTCATCTTATTTGCAAATGCAGAGTTCTCTGCACACAGAACTTTCATATGAGAAAGATTTTCCTAAGAGAGGTATTCTTCTTGATACTTAAAATTTGAGAGTAAATTTGATCAAAAATCAGTGAATGCATGTGAAAGTTCATAGGAAACAAACAGATGCAAATCACTTAAAAGTCCAACCAATTTCACTTGTCCAATCCATATTTTTTCATTCCCAATTCACTGGCATTCTTCTTTGTCAACACACATAGAAGCCAAGGTGACTTCAGTGGCATTTGGTTTTACCACACGCTGCTAGTTGGAAATTAATCACAGGGAGGCAGAAGACAGAACATTTGAGAGCAAATTTATTTTTCACTTCTGTATAAAAATTTCTCTTCATATAGATCATATTTGAAACACTCTGTAATTTAGATATTAAATGCTTAAATGCATTTTTAATGTGTTCTACATTCCAAGTAATGATTCTCCTCCTTTTGATTTAGTAATTATTGTGAGCAAAAAAAGGGAACACTATAGCTGTGATGATTAATATGCTTGACAGATTTAAATGCTGATGATTTAATTTCTGATTTCAAAATATTGTTTTTGACCTTCTACTATAATGATGGAACTTTTATTTTTTACTTCTAAGTTACATCGATAAATCTGAAACCTACATGTTATGCATAGTCCACTAATTGCTGCAATTTCTAGTAAAATCTATTCTTTCTATTCATTGCACATTATGCAGCACTCCAATGCCAAGTATCATGCTATGTGTTGGGTTATGTGACCATTTTAAAAGCCTAGAACACCAATTTCATACTGTTCAACCTCATAAAAGTGAAAAACGCTGTCTTCTTCTATGAAGACGTCACAAGCTAATGGAAGCAACTTACCAGCAACGGGAAGCTTGGCAAGCTATGACGATCACTCTGGGGCCCCTGTATGTGCTGGGACACTGGAGGCTGCATGGGATCTAGGCTTGACTGGAGACTGGATGTTACTGCAGGCACTGTAGGGGAGAGGTGGTGACAGAGTTTCCATGGCAACTGTGAGAAGGAGGATCTCACTGGAGGGGAGAAGAGGGTGGTCTTGCTACACAGGTCTGGTGGGAGAAAACCACAGGGAGAATTTCAGCTTGGAATGTGGAATTGAGACAGAAAGTGCCAAGAATTACGTCCACGTGGAGCCAGGGAGGAACACAATAGACCAGTTTTACACATGCAAGGGGTCAAATGTGATTGGGATTTGACATTAGGCTTTTGAAACCACCCAAAATGTCTGAGCTGCAAATACAAATGACAGAGTCACGCGCACGTGGATGGTAATTCTGCTGTTCTGTGGTTTGGGGCCGTCCAGGAAGAGAGAGCAGGTAAAAGCTGAGCTACAGTCGTGTCCCAAATTTTCTGATCAAGGAGATTATAGGGCCACAGAGCAATGCGATCAATGATGTAGAGTGTGCCTAAGGAGAGTCATATGGAGAGAAAACATTCTCTCAGGCTTTCACAGAGAGCAAACTGGCCAAGCAATGGCCGTGACTCATCCACATGGCTGACACTGACAAAGAATCTGCAAACTGTGGTACAGGGTTTCACAGCAATCCTGAGGGGACTTGACTGACCTTATCAGATACAAAAGTTACATTTCTTGTTAGATAGGTTTTACTTTTTTCTTGATCTTAACAATCCAGCAGAAAAGTATAAACACAAGGTATAAAAACTAAAGCCATATTAATATGCTGATCTGTGAAAGGCTCAAGTCAACAACTTCTGACATTGCCAGTCCTATGGATAACCCACTACTATTATGGACTACTGGACTATATTGGATTATTTTGCTGAATTCATGCACCTACAATATTTAAATGGCAATGGAATGCCCATCTCTGACAAAAATAAACAAAAAAGGGGATACAAATGAAGGACCATTTTGTATTTGTATATACAAAATAGTTAGGATAGATATACAGCTACTTTGTCTTCATTCAATGAGAAGAAAGATTTGTACTAATAGTGTTTGGACAGGATATCATGTCTGCATCTTGTACTATGAATAACTACTATGAAGATAAAAATATGCAATGGATTAATTATTGAAACTGTCCTACTAATCAGTTTTGAAACTGTCTCATTGCTGTTTCTCAATAAAATTAATTAAAAAATAATGATAAAAACTGAGCTGAGGGCAGAGTGCAATCAACACTAACGCCTAAGGGAGAGGGCACGGAGGAAGAGCCAGAGAAGAGCACAGACATAGAGGTGGAAGAAGGGACATGGAACATAGAGGGTCAGGGGGCCAAAGAAGGAGAACTTAAAGACTAGGAAAGAAGCTGATAAGAACAAAGAGCAGGTATGAGAAGGGTCAATTACAATGAAGCTTCCTGTGACTTTGCTACTAGAAAGCCACTTGTGACCTTTGTGGTTGACAATTTTTGTGCAGACTTAGAGATAGCAACTAAATTTCTGAGGGCTTGAGTATATAAAAAGAAGTAGAGGCACCATGTGTAGGCTACGTAAAAGCAAGCCAAGCAACCACCACTTGCTTTCACCTAGTAGTCGGGGAAGATTATCTCTCTACTCCTTATAAACCTAAAATCTAAAAGTGTATCACTTCCCTATTTACAACTATCTCAGTTACTCTTCTCTCATTGCTGAGATAAGAATCTCACACCCCAAATGAAGGAAGGAAAGTTGTATTTATCTCACAGTTACAGGAGGTTTCAGTCCATACTCAGCTGGCTCCAAGGCAGAGTGGTACATGGCAGAGGGCAGCAGTTCATGGTGGTGGCGAAGAGCAGAGAGCAAGGGAGGAGTAGCAGCAACAATGGTGACAGAGCAAGTCTGTCTCTCTGTCTGTCTTATGTTACATTCAGGCTATCCACCCCAGGCTGGGGTAACACTCACATGCAGAATTCCAGCCGTATCACACCCATAATCCCAGCAGTCCTCAGACCCATAACCCCAGTCTTGGATCATGATTTTAATCACAAACTGTACAACTGCACCTCAATGACTGCTTGAGGCTTTGGGGGGGGACAAATACACACAAACCATAACAATAATTTTATACACATAGCTGTGGCTTGGAATAATGACCGCTCAGAAACCTGTGACATTCTATGACTTTTCTCTCTGATTGTGTTTTGCTTTTATTAGTCCATGTTTGCCATACATAATGATTGCCTTCACTGTAGCGAATCAGTACACACATGCAGCACATTTCAATTCTTTTCACCTTCCCTCCACCCCGTTTTATTTTTCCAGCACCAGATTCATTTACCTTGTAAGGACCCTATAAAGTTAATTATCAGGACTGGGGAGATGGCTCAGTAGAATAAGTGCTTGCCTTGCAAGTGCAAGGGCCTGAGTTCAATCCCTGGTTCCACCAAAAAAAAAAATAAAAAATAAAAAACAATAAAGTTAATTATCATACCTATAGATTAAACCCTTGTCTATTAATCTGAACACCGTGGATTGTTTCTCTAAGCTTCGGATGTCTCTCCTGTATCTCCA
The DNA here is from genome assembly GCF_000260255.1 of Octodon degus. NCBI lineage: Eukaryota > Metazoa > Chordata > Mammalia > Rodentia > Octodontidae > Octodon > Octodon degus. The sequence continues at coordinate 9,103,330 of NW_004524637.1, forward strand.
GTCCCCCTTTCTCTACCCACTGTATGTTCTCAAAGATTGCTTCTCTTCCTCTTTCTGTCCAACACTGACTTTTTTAGTAGCAACACTTTCACATGTAAGAACTCCTTTCAGTTCTCTGGCTGCCCCTTTTGTGGATTCCCATTCTTGTTTCGTGAGTTCACCTTCTTCAAGAGTCTCCAAGGATAATAATTACAAATACTCTGTCATTTTTAAATTGCAAAGTTAGTTTATCTTGGCCACTGCTTTATAACCAAAGCTCTTTTCAGGTTTCTGATGCATGGTGTCAGCTTATTTGCTACCAATAAGCTGGTGAAAACATATTGGCATCTCTACTTATGTGGATGGGACCGACGGGTGGGCAAGCACCCCTTTGGCATAAGGAGTAGGGAGGAGAGAGGGAAATGTGCATTTGTGATTCTTGTACTGGGAAGCGCTGAGAATGTTCAGCTTCTTAGACACGTCCCCTCCTGGCCGGCTTCCAGAACCTGGCTTCCAGGTGTCTTTTGTTTATTTTATTTATTTATTTATTTTGGCAGAACCAGGGCTTGAACTCAGGCCCTTACGCTTGCCAGGGAAGTGCTTATTCTACTGAGCCATCTCCCTGGCCCCCAGGTGTCTTTTGGAGGTTGGAAGATGTACACACAGAGGTCAGCGAGTCAGCTGCTTCAACACTAACTGCTTCCACTTTTAGTCCCACATGTGTAGTAACTTTACCCTCGATTGCATCTAATGTTGCCATCCCCTAGTATTGCCTACTGCAGATTAGTCTAGATATAAGCTGTCCTGTGTGTTGTAGGCTGAAGATTGTCTCTAAACTAATTCACCAGACACCATGCACTTAACTCTTTTACATATTCCATAAATTTATTAAAATCTCTCATCTATTGATTACCCATCTATTGTCCTTTTTCTAAATAGTGGACTCATCATTTAATAGGTGTCTTGGGTCAAAAATATAATGAATCTTAGAGCAAATATTTCTTGAAACACAAGTTAATTCCGTCCCCCTGGTTTACAAACTCCACGAAGGAAGGTTATGGATATATTCACGGTTGTGCACCCAGAGCCTTTTCTTTACTGTCTGGCAATATCTCAGTGCAGCTGTTGAAAGACAAAGACTTGGGAAAACACCACAAGAAAATAGGAATGTACAAAATGAAATCATGAAAAGTTCACCCTGTTGGACCCAATTTTAAAATGTTAAAGACAGATCAATCTGTCTTACATAAGGGAACATAATTAATAGCTCTGAGAATCTACCTTAGCTACTGAGGCTTCTGACCATTTCTGTTAGTACCTATTTGCAGTGCCTACGGCCGTCACTCACTGCGAGATGATGGTCCACACACGCAGTGCAGCCCAGATCTTTGTATTTCCTACCCTTTTTATCCTCCTCTGCCTTCATCTGTTGGTGTTTGAAGAATGAAAGCGGCTTTGCTGCAGCAATTGAGAGTCAACTTTATACTCTGTGTGTGTGTGTGTGTGTGTGTGTGTGTGTGTTTACATGCATAAGCATGGGTATGCACACACATAAACAGGTTTATATGAGGACACAGTAACCACAGTGCTATTACCACTTCATGACATTCTCTTCTAGCCTCTTTTACCCCTTAGACTTTCAACTTGCTAACTGTCACTTGTGCCAGCCTGCTTGCCTACGTAAGTCAAAGCTTGGCCCTGGTGAGGTGAAGCTCAGCGATGCCCAGATGTCATGGTTGCCCCTGCCTCGCTGTCACATATGGGTTCATACATGGGAAGGAGATGGCAGTTCAGGTCACCCGACCATGCCTTCCAAAGTGCTGGATACTTAGCTTCGATTGCTCTTTCTCATGAGTTCATTGTCCATGCATTAAACAATGCGTAACTACGGAATACGATTTCCGTGGGAAATGAAACAGGAGTCATGTGTATTCAACTGGGTAAGCAGTTATATAAAAGCAGAATAGACAATGTCACAGTCAATTTTGTAATGGGGAAACTAGTCTCCCTGGGACAGGTAATGCTGAAGTAACAGCGGTGGACATAAAGAAAGAGAAAACAAGAATTGTCCCTTTGAGCTTTGCGATCACTTATGCCTCAGTGCTGGGAGTAGAGGAATAACACAAATAACCTCAGAGTACTTGGCCAGGGGAGGAGGAGCCACTCAGCACACAGGACTGTGTGGGTCTTCATAGAGCATCTAACTGAACGAAGCACCCAGGACTCCCCACGGGGCCCAGAGCCACAGCTGATTTTCAACTTGCTTTCCTGCCTGTGATGTTTTTTGTGGATCCAAATTGAAAGCACCGAGGCAGCCAGGTTGGAGAACATGATATCCAGACTGGCACAGAAGGTTACAAAAGGCATGGGAGATCAAAAAAGGCACATTCTGAACTAAAAAGGGCATCTCATTTACCTCGCATAGTTTCTGATCTTTGGAAATCACAGCAGTCATTTTGATCTTGGTGCCCTAAGGAATGTGACCAAATCCAACCATTGGCATCTGTGAGGGGCATTCACAGGGGCAAGTCTGCTGGCAGTGAGAAGGGGACGAGGCATCAGCTTAGACTCAGCTGAAGAAGGGAATTCTCAGGGAGAAAATCGTGCAAGTTAAATACTGTGGGATGTGGAGGAGAACTCAAGAGAGTGCCCACAGGTGCAAATGTTAAGAGGGGATTTGCTCTCAGACTCTGAAAATGCTACTCTGCCCTGGCCAGACCTGGGTGTGAGCTTTTTGCTCCTTGGCCCCGCAGGTGCCTTGACCAATCTCTGACCCTGCCCTATCAAGACACCTTTAGGGTGCTCACTTGTGTCAGATCTTATTCTCTCGCCACTACTTCAACTCAAACTCAAAGTAAGTAGCCAGATAAAGAGGAGCCATGAGCCTCAACAGGATCCCTGCGTCCCCCGCCTAAAGCTGTTTGTCCTTACATATCCCATTGGGTGATTTTAAAATTCTTTCTAGCTCTTGGAATCCTGTTACAAAACAGCACATGCCTGTTAGCCATTTTTGGTGGCTTACACGAGGACAGAGAACATACTCAAGCACGTCTCACTTGACATGAAGTTGGCAGGTTCGGTGAATAGATTGCATGCCAGAATCCAGATTCTAAAAGATCTTGACAGCCTCACAGGATGAGCCAAATATAATAAGATCGGGCTTTACAGGGACAGCTCTCTGTGCTTTGGTCAGAATTCCAACTCGAAAAATGCAGCTTGAGATGTGTAGCTGAAAGGGAATTCTTGTGAAAGACTTAAAGGTTCCAGTCTAAATCGTTTCAGCACATTTCAATGAGTCAATTGTGCAGTACGCTTAGCCTGAACTTATGTAATTTTAGGCACTGTCGACAGCAGTCAGGGTCCTGACACGTGGGAGATGGCAGCTACCCTCAGTGTCAACAGGGTCCCTCCCCAAGGAGGGAGGGCAGACAGCTTTTCTCCTTCCTTTTAATAAAGTTTACTAGTGGTCCCTTGGGAGTGAAATATGATGTGAGTTTACTTGGGAGGGAGACTTGCTTCAGGGGAAGCTACACTGTGGAGCCCAAAGAGCAAGCTGAGGAGTCAGTGCAGGGGCAGGTCCTGCAGGACCTTTGGGACTGCGAGGGCTTGAGTCTTCATCCTAAGGTGTCTCCTAAAGTTAAATTTAAAGTAATCTTAAATGGAGGGTAAGCAGAGGTGCACTTGCTCGCACTCCTCACCTCTGGGATTTCCTGCACCTGCTCTCTTTTTCCTCCTATCTATTCTTTCAGGACCTCAGTTCATACCCTTTTATTCCTCATATGCCAAGCTCCCACTGGGTTTCTTTGCTCCAATTAGAGTCCCCTTGCCCGGCACCCTTCCAATCTCAGTCACCTATCAGGAAGACGGATTTAATCGTCTGGCTTCTGTGCCTGCGTATCTCAAGGAAGGTGTTTCCTCATGGCCTTTAGGGGAAGTGCCAGCACTTCAGTGTAGCACACTGGACCCTTCGGAAAGTGCTCTGTCACCTCCTATTATAACAGCACTGGCCCTTTCCCTGGAACTTCTGCTGCAACACGCTGTACTCTGCGGTTACACAGCGTGTTCAGGTCTGCTTTCGCTCTGCTTGCCTCTCACTACGGAAACTGTTCATCTTTGAGAATCAACTCTAGTATTTTGTCTCAGCACAGAATTTTCGCGCTCAAGCCCATGCATACACCTGCTATTTACAACTTGTCCACCTGTGCACAGGGGCCACAGATTAGCTTCCTATAAGATTAAGTCTCAATATGAACCAAACTTTCCAGATCAGATTATCTTTTTGTTCCCCAGGATCTACCACCAATGCTGATATGGAATAAATATTTCAGAAGAATTTGTACAGTTAGTGCTGATTATTATTGATAGAATTAATCGGTGTGAATATAAAGAAAGGGGAAAAAAAAGGTAAAAATGCTTCTATTGCCGGAGCAGAGAAGACCACAGAAAGGAAAGAGTATGTGGCACTTCCGAGGGACTAGAGGAAGGATTGTGATTAGTATTGCCTTAAACCGGGGAGGAGCTTAGGTGGTGGTCTGTTCGTTTGGATGATTAGGATTGGATGCTTATGTTGACGTGGACGGCAGTGATTGGTTGAGGGGGCGGGAGCAAGGGTTCCGGATGTTGTGTAAGGGAAGTAGGCGGTTGGTGAGCAGTGTGAAGAGCTGCGTCAATACGGGTGGGTGCCATATTGGATTGTTGGCATGATGACTAAATAGAACTTTCTTGAGATGGAAAGCCTCCCAGTTATCTTTCTCTGAAGAGGAGTGGTATTTAGGATGCTGTGTGGTTTAACCGGAAGAAGAAACACACACCAGGAAAACAAAGCTTGAGTGAAGAAATGGATAGGTCCATCCAGAGACCCCTATGGGACTCCGTAATCAAAATGACTTTCAAGTTTCATCTTACCAGACCAGTAGCCAAGTCACATTTTTATTTGGCAGATGTTCATTGCTGTATCCCCAAACTCTAGAAAAACAATTTAAAGGAAAAAAGGAAGCAGGTTTTAGTTCCTGGTCTTCAGGCTCCATCACCTTTAGGATTGCAATGAGGCAGAAATGCTGATGAGGACGGGCCTGGCGCAGCAAAGGTGCTCACCTCATGTCAACCAGGAAGCGGGGAGCCAGGGAAAGAGACCCAGAAAGAGGGGCTGGGACGAGATGGCTCCCCAGGGTCGCCCACCACCGACTGCCTTTGAACAGCTACCACCACCTACATCTTCACGGCCTCCCACAATGCCCTCAGGTTATAATCTTATTAACATATTCATGCCCTGATGAAGATGGAGACTGAGATCTAATCATCTTCTAAATACCCAACCTTTGAATGCACCAGACCTTCGGGGAGCATGCTGTGTCTCCTGCCCTCTACCTTCCAATCTTATGTAGTGTAAATAAAACTTCACAACAGCCCTCTTGCTTGCTGCATGTGATGTTTTCCAATATCTTTTCTATAACTATTTCAGTTTTAATATATTGGCTGAAAGCTATTAAATGTGTTTTGTGACATTTGGATAAAAGCTTTAGGCATTTTATCATGTTGATTTCTACAGGATTATAGTCACATGGTTTCTGTAAATAATTGAGCATACACAAACAGTAATTGCTTATGCAATTTTGCTAATTTTTAGGGCTAACTCATAAGTGCCCTGTTTCCTGAAAAGGTGATCCCCATTGCCCACACTGATACTGCACCTAAACAGTAGTGACTATATCACCGTCATTTCTGACATTTCACCCAGTGTCGTCAGTGCAGCAGGCTTCGTGGCCCTCATCAACCCAGCCAGTTCCCATTTTCAATTTTCTGTGCTCTTTGACACTGAATTTATTCTATCACAAGAGAGTTAGGACCTTTGTATGGTGCTGTCCTTCTACCAGGTGTGCTTGCTTTATTTTCAATAAATACCATGAAGTGTGTTAGAGGGATAGCGTTTTTGAAACGAAAGCCGAAAATAACTTAAACATCTATATGAGAGATCATTCCAGAATAGTCTTTCTTCGCTTTCATATTTTGGAACGATTGTATCATTGTGAATAAATGACAGGTAGCTGTCCTAAAGCCAGGATGTTTAGAGAGGAAATGGCACCGTTCTTAGGAAGCTTACTGGGCACCTGGCTGCTGACTTCAGGGTGCCACGTGCAGGCAAATGAATGCTACAGTCTGTCTACCAGCGTGCCACAGCCTCATAAGCAAGGGGCTGGCTATTGCTTGCCTAAATGAAAGCACAAAATTCCAAAAGATAAGATTTTTGCCAATGATTTGCTCTAGAAACATCCATCTCTTTTAAAAGTCCTTCTACAGGCCACATAGAGGAATTGGGGATCTTTATGAAATATATGCTTCCCCAGCTAACGCCACGATTATGTTAAATTGACATTTTTGAAGAACACGCTTGTGTAAATGCTATTGAAATCATTCATTTTTCAAAACGAGATAGAAGCCATTTTGAGAAATTTGTCAAAATGAAGTTTCTCTTCCTAACCTCCTGCTAAGTATAGTGGCACAGCTGCCATGAATCCTAAATTTGAATACGCAACGTGTGTAAGTGGGACATAGGACGGATTGCCCAAGTAGGAAGCGAAGTCCTCTTGATATGTTTCAAGGCCATGAATTCCCTTCCTATATTTGGGAGTTTTACTAAAACTGGAAGCTTGAGGATGAGTCTAGAGAAAGGAATTTATGACATATCCATATTCATATAAGTTTTTTTCTAGTTGCGTTTGATGAACTGGAAAATTGCTTAAATCAGGAAATGTCAAAACTTTATTGTGGGTATTCCATATGGTTTGATGGATGGAAAAAGCCAGGTAAGAATATTTTTCCATAAGCAGACAGCCTCAAACTGGATGTAGAGAATGACAGAATGTATCACAGGTGATGGGAGTCAAGCTTTTTGTGGCTAGCAAGAAAGGTGCAGGCCGCGGGTGGTTGTGAGTTCAATCCCCAGTACAAAACTAGGCAGAAAGAAAGAGGAAAAGAGAAAGAAGGAGGAAGAGGAGGAAGAAGAGGAGGAGGAGGAAGAGAAGGAGAAGAAGAAGAAGAAGAAGAAGAAGAAGAAGAAGAAGAAGAAGAAGAAGAAGAAGAAGAAGAAGAAGAAGAAGAAGAAGAGAAAAACCGAGATTAATCCGGTGCTGAGACTCTAACATATGCTTCCCCTCACATTTGGGTAGACATGGAAGCAAATGTATCTAGGCTAGTCAGAGTTCTCGAAGGAACAGAAGCTGTAAGATGTAGTATGAGCAATTAGCTGATGAGATTATGGGGCTGACAATCCAGTCAGTCAGCAAACTAAACAACTAGAGCAGCTGAAGGTGCAGATACTGTGCGAAGGCCAGAGGCTGACTGGCTAGAGGAAGCTTTTCTCATAAAGACAGAAAAGACCTGGAGCAAAGACAGCAGGGAAGGAGGTGATCCTTGACTTGAGTGGTTAGCATTTTTATTCTATTCAGCTCTTCAACTGATCAGATGAAGCCTGCTCCTATTGCAGAGGGCAATATTGTGGCTGGGAAGATAGCTTTGCAGTCTTAAGTACCTGCCTGGCAAGTTCAAGGACCTGGCTTCAATCCCCGGTACTGCATGCTAGACTGGCTCTAAAATACTGGGTGCTCTGTGCTGACTACTAAAACTGTGTGTGGTGCACATGCTTGTAATCCCACCACTGGGGAATGTGAGGCAGGAGGATCCCTATGAGTCTGAGCTGCATAGCAAGACCCTATATCAAATAAATAAATAAATAAATAAAGCAATCAGCTTTCTTCAGTTATCCAGAGGTTATTCCTGAGAGTGAGGTAGGAGGACTACAAGTTTGAGCCCACCCTGTGCAACTTAGTGTCTTAGACTCTGTCCTAATTTTTTTTTTTAATTAAAAAACAGTTGGGGATATAGTTCGGTGCAAACTCCCTAGCTTCTATCCCAGTATAAAAGAAAATGAACAAACAATGAAAACAAAGTAATTCTCACCCAGAAATATCCTTATGGACACTTGCAGAAATCTGGGCAATCCATCCTACTCCAATTGGCTTATCAATTAACCGTGACAACATGAGTACTTGTGTGTATATATTTAAAAGACTTAGCACCCGATCTTGGTTACTAAATAGTAGAAATTAGAGCTCTTTAGTGAAATATCTGAATGCATGTCTGGACAGAGAAAGTGCAAGGTGAATGTGGACTGTTTAATTCTGTCCTAGAATGCTTAAAGAAGGATATACACAGGTTAAAGGAGAAAGAGGGACCAGTTGGAAGACGCTGCCATTGGACAGATCCTGGGCAATTTGAACATCAAAATAAGCAATACTAGTAATAGATTTAGGGGCCATGCAGATAGCTTGGCAGTCTAAGTGCTTGCCTGGCAAGAGCAAGGACCCAAGTTCGAACCCTGGTGCCATACACTGTGCCCTGCCCAGAACCCCAGGCATGCTGAGCTGGCCACTGAAATGGGGTGTGGTGATGCACACCTGTAATCCCAGTGCTGGAGAGGCTGAGACAAGAGGATCACTATGAGTCTGAGCTGTGTAGCAAGACCCTGTATCAAATATGTAAATAAATAATAAAAGGTAAAATAAAATAGTAACAGGTCGTAACACCCAATAAAATAAGGATCCTGAGTCCATATTTATTTATTTATTTATTTATTTTTAAGAATCAAACAATTCAAAAGATTTATTGTACAGTATAACATGGTGACTATATTTAATAAAAATGTTTTTTCATAATTTTATTGATAAATAGCAATGAGACAGTTTCAAATCAAATCACTAGGACAGTTTCAATAATTAACACACTGCATACATGCTTCTTAGTGGTTAATTGCTGTACAAGATGAGGACTTGAGATCCTATTTACAAACATCATTAGAACCAATCATTCTTTTCATTAAGAGAATCCAACTATATATCTATCCTAACCACTTTGAATGCACAGATACAAAATGGACATTCATCTGTATACCCTTTTTTTTTGTTAAGTTCCATTATTTGAATATTATAGGTGTGTAAACTCAGCAAAATATTCTAAAAGAGTCCAGTAGCCCATAATAGCATTGGGTCCTCTGCTTAACTGGCAATGTCAAAAATTATTGACCTGAGTCCCCCACAGCTCAACATAACAACATGGCTTTACTTCCTATATTTCGTCTTCATACTTTTCTACTGGATGGTTAAGACCAAGGTAAAGCAGGACCTGTGCAACAAGAGTTGTACCTTTTGGGTCTGATAAGGTCAGTGAAATCCCCTCAGGATTTATCCTGAGATCCTGTACCTCAGATTGTAGAACCTTTGTCAGTGTCAGCCATGTGGATGAGTCATGGCCATTGCTTGGCCAATGTGCTCTCTGTGAAAGCCTGAGAGAGTGTCTTCTCTCCTTGTGCTGAGTCCATATATATGATAGTTGAATAATAATTAATTACCTGAGTGATTCATGAAATGTGTACATAATCTCAAAGTCTATCACCACTAAGAATGCAGTAATTGCAGACATAAAACAGCAACTTTTCCATGGAAAGTCCTGGCAGACACTCCTTTAAATTTGTACATGAGCAGCAAGAGGACAGATTAAATCATGTACCTTCTGATAGAATGCAATGAGGTGAATGCAAAATCACCTTCTATGGCATTTCAATAAGAAAAAAAGTATGTTATGAGGGGCCAGAGATATAGCTCAGCAGGACCTCACCTGCCTGGCAGGCACAAGGTTCTGAGTTCAATTCCCAGTACTCCCCCCAAAGAAGTCCATTATGAGGAAGTACAAGACAAGCTCACATTAAGGGATGTTTTACAGAACAGCGGCTCTTTATCTTCAACAGTAACAAGCTTATACAGCCAAGGAAAAACTGGGGATTGTTCCCAGTTGAAGGGGAACAAAAATATGTGGCAACTCAGTGCAGCATTTGATTCCGAACTGCATTTGTTATTATAAAGGACATTATCTGACTAATTGATATAAACAGGATTTGAGATTATATGATAGTGATACATGCATATTAATCTCCTGATGTTAATGTTTTGTGGAAGGTAAGACAGTACCCTCTTTAAAGAATATTTACATCGTCATTTTCACTCTCAAATTCAGGGAGACAAGGAAAGATCTTTGTTCTGTTTTTACAGTTTTTCTCCAGATTTGAAATTGTTTCAAAACTATGTGAATATTTTATTCCATTGGCAAAGATAAAGATCACTTATTCCGTTAAGAACCTAACACTCCTGCCACATTCCCTTACCTCTCAGGCAGGTCTGCTTATTTTAGTGTGAAATGGCAGTCGGGACTGCAGTCCCTCGCGTTATAAATTACCATGCATGACTTCTTAAATCTCGAGAAAAAAAAATCTGAGCTTAGAATTTTTATTATGCAGAAGCCTTTCCAGACAGTGATACTTCAACGCACCCTGTGAAAGAGAACATTCCCATTTCTTTCCTGGCTGACTCTGTTTTTAGGAACTTTCCCCATATGGAGAACAAGACTTACTACGTCAATGACAAGGACTTCATCTGCTATTGCCGCTCTCTTTACTCTTATTTAGCTGCAGGCACTCAGGCCTTAGCTGATGTCTCCATTACCTTCTAGACTTGTGATCTCTGCCTGCTTGAATTCTTCTCTCCCTTGACTCCAGGAATTCCTTCTTAGTGGTACTCAGGGTGGCTTCCCCTCTAATAAGCCCTGAAATACTGATGCTCTTCTGGGCTCTGAGCTCACCTGCTTCCTCATTGCATGGTCTTTCCTGAATCATCTCTTCGAATGCTTGATCATTTCCCATGAACTGCTGGCCTCGGGTCTCTGTGGCAGATAGACACACTCCCAAGCGCAGACCTGAGGAGCCCACTGCGTGTCTAATCAACACACACACACACACACACACACACACACACACACACCGGCCCTCTCTCTGCTTCCTGGTGGCCACGATGTGATCATCTTCCTTCTGCACAGGCCCACCTGCCTGCTTTTTCTGCCTTGGAATCAAGTGAACAAGGAGACACTCCCGACATGGAGTCAGAACTGTCCTCCTTTAAGTCGTGGGTGTCAAATATTGTGTCTGAGTCACTAGAAAAATGGTGAAGGCAAAGGCCTTGTGTAGCTTTGCACAACTCTTGGCAGAAAACTCAATTCCTCAGGCTGTTTCACGAACATTTAGGGGATCTGACCGCTCCAGGGTCATGGCTGTCAGCAGTTCCACTCTAAGGTACAGCACAGACTTCCATCTTTCTTTCATGCTTAGCTCAAAAGAAACATCCCTAGGCCTCCAGAATGGGCCAGATGGGTCTGTGACCCTCTAGCCAGGTATGGAAAAATATCTTTAAAAGACTAATTGCAGTTTGTGCTAAGGAAAGCAACTGTGCACAGACAGGATCAGTGCTGTGGCTCTCACTGGCCGGGAAGCACCACACAGCAGGGCCACTTTTCTCTTCTTCTTTGTCAAATCCCAGCCCCTAGTATAAGTCTAGAGGGATGGGGCATGCTTGGTGAGCCTTGGAGGTGGTGAACCCTTGGGAAAGAGTGAGCAGGGTTGAGGTGCAGATGTCTCTGCCTGTATGAGCTGCAATCTCTTTGTAGAACAGCTCCAGTTTAACCTCTTCCTTAGAGACAGGCTAATGTTAATATCTTCCTGACCTGTTTTATAAAGAAAATATGGATGGTATAGTGAAAAAAATATCTTTATTAGAAAACTAGGATTAAATGATCACTGTAGTCCTCTAGGCATAAAATTTGGTACTTATTATATTAAATGTGAGAGTACTTTTATGCTCTACTTGCAGAGTTTGTACCTAACAATGTATTTCTTTTCCCCTTAGAGAATATTTTTGATTGATCTTTGTTCTTTCCAGTTTTTTTGATTTTTAATAGAAGTTCAGTGCAGTATTATATAATGCCTTCATGGAAGGGAGGGAAGAGTTTAATGACTATGCTTACATAAAACCAAGTATAATTACCTTAATATTAGCCTTTGTGCAAATTTGAATAAAATTTCAATTCTGAATTCAAGTTGCAAGCATTTGTGCAAGTTATTATGAAAAATCTACTTCAGAAGTGTTAATACTCAGTTCAGCATAGTGAATAATTTCACTCATAATTTACTGTATTACAGAGCATTGCTTACTAGATGACTTTTAAAACATCTTTTATGTAGCGAAGGCTGTTTGCCATGAGTTTATGGACTCTCGAGGATAGGGCAGAGAGCATGTGGCTTTCATCCTCAGAAACTGTGAAGCAGGCTTCAGTGGCATTTCCAGGTAATGTTTGCCTACACAATGTTCTGCAGCATGACTGAGTTTCTAGTCGCAACTTTAGGAGTGAGATATATATATATATATATATAT
>NW_004524637.1:9116856-9147433 GCF_000260255.1 Octodon degus
CAACAACTTCTGACATTGCCAGTCCTATGGATAACCCACTACTATTATGGACTACTGGACTATATTGGAATATTTTGCTGAATTCACACACCTACAGTATTTAAATGACAATGGAATACCCATCTCTGATAAAAATAAACAAAAAAAAGGATACAAAGGTAGGACCATTTTGTATCTGTATAGTCAAAATAGTTGGGATAGATATACAGCTACTTTCTCTTAATTCAATGAATAGAAAGATTTGTACTAATAATGTGTGTGGACAGGACATCATGTTTGCATCTTGTACTATGAATAACCACTAAGAAGACAACAACATGCAATGTACTAATTATTGAACCTGTCCTACTAATCAGTTTTGAAATTGTCTCATTGCTATTTGTTTCTCAATAAAAGTATTTTTAAAAGTCTAGGGAATTCTCTGCAGAAATACATCCAACCTGAGCTGTGGTGAGCCTCTGTGAGACTCGGGAGCTTTGGTGAGCTCAGTGGGAGGGGAGAAGCTGGGTCCATGGCCTCTGCATCATCCATGGACGCTGTGTCTGGAGAAACCCTGGTAGTTGCCAACATCCCTACATTGCAGGTCTAGCAGCTAGTGCAGGAAGCATGCAAGACATCTGCCAACCAGCTCAACCAGAAGAACCCAAGGTAAATCCACTCTAATACATGTAAAGACTTTATATACAAACTCCTAATTTATGATTAGTTCTGTTATGTAACTGTAGACTTTGCTTCTGTGGTCTAAAGTACAAAACCAATAGTTACCACAGTTTTTCAGCTCCTAACATGTGCTTATTAGTAATTGTATTACTGTAATCAGTTGTTTTCACTTGCATAACAACACTGGGAAGCTCAGGGGTAATAATCTCATCACAGCCCTATACCAGAAGACTGGGGACTAAGCCAAGCAGAAACCAATAACCCACTCTCAATTAATTTGGAAGGTGGGAACTTGGGACAGACATAAATCAAGAATCTCCTACACACAGAAGCTATCCCAGAAGGACAGACTATTCCTGGAAAAAGCTGATTTTAGTGATATAGCTATCTACTATCAAAACTCACAAGGATCATCACAGAAAACAAAATAAAAAATTGTAGAAATAGAAAGCATGAAAACAAAGGAACAATCACCCAGCAAAAGTCCAGGAGGCATCAACATAGAAGAATCTGGAAGTCATAGACCTGAAATTTCTGAAAAGATAGAAACTAAAATAAAGTATCAGTTCCATCAGTCTATAGAATAGATTGGATCAGAAATAATCTCTCAGGTAAAAAAATAAATGACAACCATAATGAAAGAATTGCTCAACATATCTAAAGAAAATATAGATAAAAAAATAGAGGAGATTAGAAAAATGATGGATACCTTGAATGAACAATATAGAAAGAATTAGAATACATGAAACAGATACAAAGAGATATCCAGAGAAATTAAAAATTCCATCGAAATCTTTTTAAACTGCTTGAATGAAACTAAAGATAGATGTTCAGACATTCAAGATAGCATTGCAGATAGTGACCATAAAAGGTGAGAGCTCTTAAAAACGACAAGGAGCCCAGAAATAACAATTCAACAGCTGCAAGATGATGCAAAGAAAAACAACATAAGAATGCTGGGTGTCAATGAAAAAGCAGGAGTCAACACAAATGACATAAAAAGACTTTTTGTAAGAGGAATAACAGAAAATTTCCCATCCATAGGAAAACCATCATACGTAAGGATGATTGAAACACATAAAACTCCAATTAACAATAAACAAAATAAATCTACACCCAGACATATAATAATCAAGATCCCAGAAATTCAGCACAAGAACAGACTATTAAAAGCCACTAGAAAAAAAGGAAAAACAAAACAGATCACCTATAAAGGAAAGTTCATCCAAATCACGACAGATTTTTCAACACAAACCATCAAGTCAAAAAGAGGTTGGAATGAAGTATTTCAGGTCCTGAAAGAAAACAACTTCGAACACAGATTGATGTACTGTGCAAAACTATCTTTCAAAATCAATGGAGAAATGAGATACTTCCACCACAAAGAATAGTTAAAGAAATGAATGATCATCAAACTAACCATTCAAAGAGTACTAAAGGTATTCTAGAAAAACACAAAAATGACCACAATTCCATGAACAACAATAGAAAGGAACCAATGATCACTGCAGGAAATTAAACAGAAGGAAAAGTAGGAAAACAACAATAGGAAAATGACATGAGAAAGATAAGCCAATATGTATCAGTTATAAACATTACTGTAAATTGCCTCAACTCATCAATCAAAACAAATGGGCTGTCAGAGTAGAGAAAAAAAATTCATAGGTATTCTATACACAAGAAACACATTTAACTTGAAAGGAAATTTATAGACTTGAAGACAAAGGATGGAAAACGATACTCCATGTGACAAGAACCCAGAAAGAGGTAGGGGTAGTTATTCTGTTTTCAGACAATGAGTACTTTAAATCAAGAATGATCAAATGAGATAAAGAAGGTCAATCTGTACTTGTTAGGGAAAAAATGCAAGAAAAAGAGATATTAATTATAAATATATATGTACCAAATACAGAGCACACAATTATATGACACACATTAATGCACAGGAAAAATCAAATAAGAAATGACCATCACAACATGGGACCCTAACACCCCATGGTTACAAAGAGATTGATCAAGTAAATAAAAAAATCAGCAAAGATATAACAGAACTGAAATAAACTTGTGAATAAATAGATTTAGTAAAACATCTTTAGAGAATGCTCCACCCAACAATATCAGAATACATTCTTCTCAGCAAACCATGGGTTGTGCTCCAAAATAGACCATATACTAGCATACAGAGTACATTTATGTAAATTGAAAGGGATTGAAATTATCCCATGCATATTATCAGATCACAGTGCAGTGAAATTAAAATTTGATAAAAAGTATCCAAAACCCCATAAACACATGGAAACTAAATAAGATCCTCCCAGACAACCAGTGTGTCACAAATGAAATTAAAGAAGAAATTAAACAATATCTGCAATCAAATGAAAGTGACAAAACAACTAAATCACCCTATGGGATGCAGTGAAAGAAGTCCTAAGAGGTTAATTTATAGCTGTACATTCGCACATCAGGAAAACAGAATGAGCAATAATAAAATACCTGATGGTGCACTTCAAGCTTCTAGAACAGAAGAGCAAGGGAAGCCAAAAGTCCAAAGAACAGAGGATATTTTAAAGAGCAGAAGCTAATTCAGTGGAGAATAAGAAAACAATATAAAGTATTAATGACTCAAAGAGTTAGCTCTTTGAAAGAATAAAGAAAATTGATAAAAATCCTAACCAATCTCATCAGAAAAAAGAGGAAACTCAAATTCATGCAATAAAGGTAAAATCACTACAGATTCTATGGAAACTAAGAAGATCATTAATAGCTACTTCAAAAATTTTTACTGTTGTAGGAAGGAACAGATAGAAGAAATACAGTTATTCCTAGATACATATAAATTACCAAAGAAAAATTAAGAAATATAAAAACGTAAGTAAACCCATATCAGTTAATGAAATTGAAAATGCAATAACAAGACTTACCAACAAAGAAGGGCTCAGGTTATGATGGATTCAAGCTGAATTTTACAAGAAATTTACAGAAGATTTAATGCCAATAGTCCTCAAATTCCAAGTAAAGCAATTCTCCTTTACTCATTTTTGGAGGCAAGTATTACCCGGACATTAAAACCAGAGAAAGACTCAACCAAAAAGAGAATTATTGGCCAATCTCCCTAACAAACATAAATGGAAAAATTCTCAGTAGAACACTAGCAAATAGAAGATAGCAAATCATCAGGCAGATTATACACCATGACCAGGTGAGATTTATCCCATGGATACAGGTATGGGTTAATATATGCAAATTTATAAATGTGACATACCATATCAACAGAGCCAAAGACAAATATCATGTGATCATCTCAATAGATACAGAAAAAGCTTTTGAAAAGGTCCAACATTCATTCATGATTAAAAATCTTACATAAAATTGGAATAGATGGTCTTTTCCACTACCTGATACAAACCACCTATGATGAACCAGGAGTGAGCATCATAATAAATGAACAAAAACTGAAAGCTTTCACTTTAAAATCAAGAACAAGATAAGGGTGTCCACTATCACCACTCCTATTCAATATAGTTCTGGAAACATTAGCCAAAGCAATTAGGCAAAAGAGAGGAATAGAAGGAATGAGGATAGGAAAGGAAGAAGTTAAATTATCACTCTTCAAAGATGACATGATACTTTACATAAAAGATCCCAAAAGTTTCACCAAAAGACTTGTGTGTATTTAACCAAATTCAGTAGCATATCTAGATATAAAGTCTCCACTTAAAAAATCAATAGCATTCCTGCAAATATACAACAAACTTGTAAGACAAAAATGAGACAAACCACACCCTTTAAAGTAGCATCAAAAAAAGCGATTCAAGAGTTTTCAGAAAACAGAACGACATTCCTTGCTTATGAATAGAAATAACCAACTTTGTGAAAATGGTCATAGTCCCAAAACTGTCAAACAAATTTAAAGCAATTCCAATCAAAATAACATTAGATACCTTATAGATCTAGAGAAACATTCCTAAACTTCATCTGGAACCCGAAGTGACTGAAAACAGCAAAGGAAATTCTGGGCAACAAAGACAAAGCTGGGGACATCACCGTCTTTGACTTGAAATTATTCTGCAAGGATACTGTGATAATCAGCATGGTTTTGCAAGAGTAGAACAGATTAGAAGATGTAAACACAACTACACTACACACACTCAGCCATTTTATCTTTTTTTTTTTTGCCATTTTATCTTTGACAAAGGGGCCAAACACCTTCACTGGAAGGAAAATAGCCTCTTTAATAAATATTGCTAGAGGGCCAGCCAGCCAGTTCAGGGGAGTAAAGCACCTGCTTAGGCAGGCACATGGACTGGGGTTTGATCCTCAGCATGTCATGCCAGCCCTGCCATTGGGTGTACTGAGACGGCGACTGAGACTGGGAGTGGTGGCACATGCCTATAATCCCAGTGCTTGGGAGGCTGAAAACAGAAGGATCACTAGGAGTCAAATCTGTGCAATGAGACCCTGCAGATCCTATACTAAATACATAAAAAGGCACTAGGAAAATTGACACTAAACTAAAGTCAAAATAGATCAAAGATCTAAATATTGAAAAAGAAACACTAAATCTATTGAAAGAGAATGTAGGTGGAAATCTTGCAGGCATATGGGTAGTAAGAGAGTTCATAAACAAAAACCAAGCTGCACTGGACATACTTCAAAGAATCAGCAACTGGGATCTCATTTTATTGAAAAGGTTTTGTGCATAAAAGGAAATCACCAACAGAGTGAAAAGAAATCTCATGAATTGGGAAAAATTTTAGCCAACTTACTCTGAGACAAAGGTATTCTATATAGAATATATAAAGAATGAAAGAAGTGATGTGAAGAAGAAGAGGCGAGGATGACCCGTGGATCACCCAAAGCTGTGCGCCACTGCATCTTATGTTTAGCACCTGCATGCTGCTGCTGTAGCCACCAGGCCCAAGAGAAAGGTTGAATGGGACACTAAGGGTGATAAAGATGAGATAATGGATAAACCACAGAGAAGATCTACAAAGTAGTCTTTAAGCCAGCTCCTCTAAAACCAGAGCCCAAGGCTAAAAAGGCCCCTGTAAAGAAGGGACACAAGGTACCCAAAAGGAGAAGCCAATGCCAGCAAGGGTGAGAATAATCCTGAAAAAAATGGAGACACCACACAGATCAGGCACAAAAACCTGAAGGCACTGGAGATGCCAAATGAAGTGAGTGCATTTTGATAGCTGTAGTTCTTGTGACTGTACAGTTTGAAGTACTATTTTTTTATCAAGTTTATAAAAATGCAGATTTTGCTTTACTTTTATTTTAAACTACATTGTTAGCACACAGAACACCTCATTGAACTTTTTTGGGGAAGGAATGTATGTCAGTAGTGCAAAGTCTCCAAAGCTGGATGTATGTGGGAAAGCACCTGCCCCTGCTGGTTTTGAGAGACTTCCTCTTGGCTCCCAGGAGGAGGGATTCCCTGATGTTGACACATGTGGTCACCTTGGCATAAATGCCTGTGGTACGGGATAGTTCCCAGTTCATTTAATATCCTCCTTTTCTCTGCCATCTGCATAGACTTAACTCCTTAAGCCCAGAGAACTAGTGGGACCTGATTTCAAAAATCAATCTTACTAGTGTGTCAGGCAATCTGGACTTGCCAGTAATGTTGAGATGGTGACCCACAAGAGCAACTGATTTTTTTTTCTAGATTGTGGATCTTCTGGTTGATAATTCTGCCATTTTCATTTCCTAAAGGTCAGGGTTGCCTTGTGAAAAGTTGTTAAACAACATTCTAAATGTGAGATGTCAACCCTTACTCTAAACTTTCCCTACTGCAGAGTGTCAAATGAAGAATTCATTGGATTTTATAATGGCTTCCTGATTTTTTTGTAGTCCATCCAAGAAGGGAGTTTGAAAGTTGTTGTATACTGTTAACGATTGTGTGCCCATGTCCTTCCTGAAATACATGATTTTTTAATGAAAACTATCTTTAATAAAGCTGGGTACAGTTTGGCTCGGGAAAGAAAAGAATTTAAAAAAAATTGGGGCCTCTAAGTTCAATGACCCAAATGCATCAACAAGCATCTGAGATGCATATACATTTCTCAGATGAAGAAATACAAATGGCAAATGAATATATGAAAAAATGTCCAACATCCTTGGTCATTCAAGAAATGCAAGTTAATACAACACTGAAATTTCAACTCATCCCAGAAAGAATGGCTGTCATGAAGAAATCAACCAATAACAAATGCAGTGGTGGTGGGAGTGCAGACTGGTGCAACCACTGTGAAAATCAGTGTGTATATACCTCAAAATACTGGATTGAAGGTCCCATTCAATCCAACTATTCCTCTTCTGGATATTTTTCTAGAAGATCTGAAATCATCATACCATAGAAATATATGTGCACTCATGCTTATAGCAGCATGATTTGTCATAACTAAATTTGGAAACAACTCAGATGCCCATCAGCTGAGGAATAAATAAAAAAGTTGTGGCAGTTTTGTACAATGGAGTATTACTCAGCTATAAAGAATGATAAACTCAAGCCTTTTGTAAGTAAATGGAATTAACTCAAGACCATACTCAAAAGTGAAATAAATCAGAGCTGTGTGTGTGTAACATAGTGTTGTCTCCATATTGTAAGAAACTGAAAGAGTAAATAAAATCTGAAATGTACAATAGATACTGTGAAAGGGAAAGAAATTACCCAAAAGGAACAACTGGGATGGGGGAAGGAGGAGAGAGAGAGAGAGAGAGAGAGAGAGAGAGAGAGAGAGAGAGAGAGAAACAAAGAAACAAAGAAAAATACACAAAGGCAGACAAGATAGCTCAGTGGACTAAAGCATCTTCTTAGGCAAGCTTAGGCAAGCACAGGGACCCCAGTTCAATCCCCAGCACCACATGCCACTCCAGCCCCACCCCCAGGGTCAAAGTCGGGGCGTAGTGGTTTATGCCTGTAATCCCAGCTCTAGGGAGGCTGAAGGCAGAAGGATCACTGTGAGTCTGAGCTGCATAGTGAGACCCTCTAGCAACCAAATACATTTAAAAAACAAGTAAATAAACACACACACACATACAGATAGATAGATAATTGTACTATTAATTTCTATTGATTTATTGAAAGGAACAATTAATGCTTAACTAAAGATAACAATGTGCAATATAATAGCCATTGTTCATCTTGTTTTGAAATTTTACATCATTTAAAAAAAATTCCCCTTAAATGAAAAAAGGAATTACATCCAACATAACCAAGTGATTTGTCCTCAGATCTTAGCCCTGAATGGCACACTGGGTTTAGAAAAGTTCCAAGTTGCAGTGCTATGAATATATATTTCTGTAGGGACTTAAAGTTTAACATATCAATACTTGATGGAAAATACCTGTTCCATGTTATGACTAAGATGTTTGATATTCAGACAGAGAGTGAGGTTAAACCCAACTGCCTATGTTGTAGGGTAATAATAAGCTTGTCTTCAGGAGGGTTAACAACCTAAGTTTGCAGACCAAAAATTAGAGAAATAGAAGGGCTGCAAGGAGAGCCAACATTTTGACTCTAGCCTTTGAAGGTCAGTGAAGACTCAGAACATAGGAGAACCTATACTGTAATATCATGTAACTCAGTCGTGTCCCAAATTTTCTGATCAAGGAGATTATGGAGCCACAGAGCAACATGATCCATGACATAAAGTGTGCCTAAGAAGAATCACATGGAGAGAAAACATTCTCTCAGGCTTTCACAGAGAACAAATGTATGGTTGCTTTAAACCCATCAACACTAAAATTTAGGCATCAAGGAAAATTAGCAATCATTTGATATTTGCTTGCTTATGATCATTCAAAAAATATAAGTAAGGGATTGCAAAACTTGATATGTGGTCTGCTTACCCAAATCTATTGTGAACTGATGAGCTTCTTAAATAATAAGCAAAATATAGACATGGAGCACCATACATTTTCTTGCTTTGGAAAGCAAAGTTATTGTAAGCCTCCATTCCATAAATTTAATCTTGGTAGCTACATGGTAGCTAAGGGGATTTTTTTGCAGTGTAGCATTGTGGAAGCATTTGAAGGCAAGTGTGGGCTTCTGTTGTCCTTTCCTTTGAATAATTATGAGATGAGAAACAAATATCAATGGTCTGCAAACATGCTCTCTGAAGACAGTTGTACCTTGCTGAATAGCTGGACACCTCCCCAGCAATCAGCCTGGTGATTAAAGTCCAGTCTCCTAGTGGGTAGCTCTTCCTGTTGATTGGCCCAGTGTGCTTTCCAAAGACTCCATGTTCAAAACCATACTTATTCTTCAAACATCCAAGAGGCAAAGGCTCACTCTTGGGAGCCCACCTTTGCATGCTAACATTGTGTTTCCATATGGTCACAGGAAAGCTTACACACATGGGCAAAATCAAGGAATGATAGTGTCGCAAAAATAAAAGGTTGGCGTATTCCCAAGTGGTTGCTCTTCTGGGAGCATGCTGCAGCATCTACATTTCCACATGTCTAAACACAGTAGATTCGAGGATAAACTGTCCTGCACAGAACCTTTTCTGCATCACCTCACACCAAACTCGCAGCTCCATCCAGGAGGCTGCCAGGGCCTATTCCAGGAGTCAGTGCTAATCTTCCTGCTGCCTGGTGCCAAGACAGTATTTATACAAACTCTCTCCAGTATATTATTTATTGACTGGCCCATGAAGAGGGGAAAGTATGGGCACCATGAATTATCTAATTAAGAATTTTATTAGGTTCTATATTTTTCCTGGTATATTTGTTGCTTGTTTTTAAATTTTAGCTTTGTTCTTTACATGTTTTATGGGAAAAGGTGAAGCCATAGGTTCTCATTATTTCATAAACTAAAAAAAAATCTGTTTTAGTGATAGCGTGTTTTGTCTTTCATCATCTATTTTCAAAATTCAGTCAAGTTCTCATCTCATTTATACTTTCATCTCAGAGTATAAATATTTAGACACCAATATTTTCCTTATTAGCAGTAATGAAAATACTGTCATATTTTCATTTTATATACAAAAACACGGTCAGAAGCCCATTTAGTTATTTTCCACAACAGTCCCCTGAAATGAGTAAGCAAGAAATCCTTTTGCTGACTCTTAGCCATGTGAGGAATCATTCTTGTTATCTCTATTTTCATTTGAAGAACTGAATTATGAAATTAAGTTGTACATAGGGAGTGTCTTTTTTTGCTATTTAAAAGAAAGTCTCTTCTATTCAAGGAAATTTTGTACAAAGAGAAAATAAATGTGCTCACATTTATATTCAGGGATGCTTATAAATTACTTTTTAGTTTGGAAGACACTACTTTGAATGATGAAGTTGAATCATCAAAATTTTATAAAACAAACTCCAATTTTTCAAATTGCAAATGATCAAGAAGAGGTGCTCACTGTCATTAAATATTTGTATCATCTTGTTTTCTGATTCATATTTAATCAGCTGAGCTTTTTAATTCTCTCTTATGTATTTAGTGATTTATAAAGGATATCTAAACAGATACAACTAATAAGGACACTTTGTCCCCCAAGCAGAGTGAGAAACCCTGTTGAATAATGGTGTCTAATTTATGTGTTTACCAATAAGGTATTCAAGTACAAAGATGAAATATTCTATTTAATAATTTAAAAGGCCATCTCAGAGAGAGAGAGAGTGAGAGCTAGAAGGCACATCTATAGAAACATTTTTCTTAATATTCCCCTGTCCTGTTAGTGACAGAGAGATAAAATGTGCTTGCTGAGATATATGTGTATGCTTATATGACTAATGTCAGCTGACCAGGTGTGATTATGCTATAGTAGTTCCCAAACTTTTAGAGCTCAAAACTACTTTTAATATGAAAAAATTCCTCTCATCCATCTTTCTGACAGGAGCTAAAATAAATCTATGTGTTCATTGATTAAGGGGGCAAACAAGCCACACAGAATTAATGTATTGTATTAAATCCATTTGTCTATGAGGCATCACATTATCCACTTTCTTTTTATACATGTGTAGTACTAGTGTGTGGGGTTTTGATGCCAGGACCTTCTTCTATTTACTGAAACCTTTTTCATTTTTTATATTTAATTAGCTAATTTATTTTTTGGTACTGGAAATTGAAGTCAGAACCTTGCATTTGCCAGGCAGGCGCTGAGCTACCGAGCTAGGCCTTGGCTCCACATTTTTGTGTTGTGACGGGGTCTTGCTAAGTCTCTAAGTTGTCCAGGCTGGATCTGAACCTGTGGGCCTCTTAGTCAGCTTCCCTGGGATTATAAGTATGCAAGACCATGCTGCTCTAAGTGCATTTCACTAGCCACTGTCTGCAGGTGTGCAAGATGCCCTGCACTCTTATTATTTATTTGTAAATGTGGAGTCACTGTCCTCTTAAGACAGCACTCAGCACCCACAGGTCAAAATGGCTACTGTAAAGGGCTCTTTGCACAAAGCTTTCTGACCACCACTTTAAATGACTCCCAAGAGATGTTGTAATAGAAAAAAAAAAAAAAAAGAAGTACGAAGTCCTAAAATAGGTGGGAACGCTGTATTCTTTAACATTTCTAAGAACATCTTCTTTATCATGTCAGTTACCTAGAAAATCTTGAGGTATTTTCCTTTCTGCGCTGTGACACTCCTAGAGTTTCATTAAAGGCCTGGGTAGTTTTTCTTTGAACTGACAATGACTGAACAGGAATAAACAGACATGAGGAGGAGGAAGGATGGGGCACAAGGGCCAAGGAGAGAGAAAGGAGGCCGAGTTGACACACAGTCCTTTGTGTGGGTGCTCCTGGTGGTTAGCCCTTCATTCACTGATTAGAATTCCCTGGATTCCTGGACAGTTTTCAAGGACTGAAATGACATAAATGTCTAATTATTAACAGCAAAGCAATGACGACTGCCCACCTGTGCTCACCAGCTTTTCATCAGTGCAATGACATAGCTTATAAGGCTACTTCCAAAAGAAAGGAGTTCTCTCAGCTCAGGATTTGGGAGTCTGGTGGCCAAGGCTGTAATGAAGGCTCATTGGGTGCTGCCCAAGGTCACATCTCATCGTGGTGTAGACAGCAATGGGGGAAGGGTGTGCAGGGACAGCTCAGTGTCCTACCTTAAGGCAGGTAGGTACACAGTGAGGGCAAGAGGGCCACACTCCCTAACACCACTCTTGTGAGCTGCAGAGAGGGCAGCCACTCCAGGACCTCCCACTACACCCCACCTCTTAATCTTCCAACAGTACCATCCACAGCATCACCCACATGACACACCTTTCAAGTCACACAAACCATGGCTGAAGGGGCAAAAGAGTCTATTTTGAGGAGAGCCACTTAAGTTCACTTAAACTATAAATAAACTCACTCCCTCACCCACATCCTACATAGCTAGCCATAAACCCACTTAGAGAAAATCAGAGTCATCAAATAGAAATAACTAGTTAGAACAACTTGGGGAGTAGGGTAAGCCTTAAACTAAAATGTCCCAGAACAGAGAGATGGTCAATAATGTCTGGAAAGTGTAAATTTTGTGGCAGTTGTATGACATTATGGTAAAATTCTTGAAAATGAGATGATGTGGTTACTGCAGAACCCTGAAAAGTATATAACCCAAAAGCAAAGGTCAGGCAGGACCAGCAATTTTGGGAGTCCTGACCCAAAGTCAGGGCACCAGTCATCTGAGCTCATAGTGAAAGCTTCCTTGTTCCTGTGCACTTGGTCTTTATCTTCACTCTCTGCCATCTGCTGCTACCTGGCCAGACCTTAGCCCTAGCCAACCATAGTCTCCAGTTCTACTTGTGCATTCCTCATTTAGCCCCTGCAGCTGATTTTCTTATAGTTTTTATGAACAGGCATGTTTCATTGCAGAAGTCCAACTCAGATTAGAGCTCTGTTGCTTCAATAGGTTGTGAGATTAGGCAAAGAATTCCTCTATTGTATTTAATCTATACCCAGGAGACATACTTTACAGATCAGCAGGATTATGTCTTCTTTTGTGTCCCAGGGCATAGAATACTTATTAGGGGTTAATTAAATTGCTTTAAGAAAATATTGATTAAGTAACCCTGTGTATATACAGTACTATAACATTCTCCCTGGAATAAATGGTAGAAAACTTGTTGAATGTTAAGCAAATAGTTCTCTGTAAGTTGTAACAACAAAATAAAACTAAAGCATAAACAAACTAAAACAGAAAATAAAATGGAAATTTCTTAACAGTAGACAGTAGAAAAGATATATAAATTGTAGCGTCAGTGACAAAATGGCAGTAGCTATACACTTCACATAGATGAATTGTACCAGAAAAATAGGGCTCAAAAACAGGAAGTCAAGGGCCAGTGAGATAGGTTAGTGGTCTTAGCACCTGCTTAGACAAGCACAGGGACTGGGGTTCAAACCCCATCACCACATGCCGCACTGGCTCCACCCCCAGGCACGCTGAGCTGGCCACCGAAACCGGACATGGTGGCTCATGCCTGTAATCCTAGCGCTGGGGAGCCTGAGACAGGAGGATCAGACAGGAGGATCACTATGGTCCAAGCTGCATAGTGAGACCCTAAACCAAATACATAAATTAAAAAAAAAAAACAACAGGAAGTCAAAGAAGAAGCTGTATATTGTTCTATTTGTATCGAGTTTGAAAACAGGCCAAACACCGTTCACAGATACATGAATGGCAAAAGCATAAAAAGAAAGTGAGCGATGCACACGGCCAGTGAGAGGCAGGCACGGGAGGGTGTAGGGGTGCGACCTGAGACAGACACACAGGCAGGGGGATGTATTCTGCATCTTGGCGGGCTGACGGAGGATCCACCCTGTACAGATGTTATGAAATGCACGTGGACGGGTTCCACACTTTGTGGAAAGAAGTGCAAGAAAAAATGAGCAAAAGTACAACGTGTGATTTGTGCCACCAGACAATGCCCGTGACAATTAAAAGGCAAACTATCAAATTTTTCTGTATGGGAAAAAATTGATGAGTATTATGCAGTCACTGCTCCTTTTATTCTGATTCCTCAGAAGTATTAATTTAACATTCCCTGACACTAATCCATGAAAGCTCCCAGAAAGCACTCTAACACGTAGCCCACCGCACTGAGCCAGGAACCTGCATATCTTAACCTCCCACAATGCTATGAAACCGAAATACTGCCCAAGCCCAAGTTGCATCCTGTACCTGGGTCTTCAGCTCAGAGCTTTCTGGCCGTGTCTGATTTTTAGAGAGAAATAAAGTCAAAATGGAGCAAGTCTACAAGAATGTAGTCCTTATACCTTTGAGAATTTCATCAAGCACTGAAAACTCACAGCAAAGTGTAAAAAGGAAAATTATGTATATAAAATGCTTGGTTTCCAGCTCCAAATTGCGCAGAAGGGAACATGGAGGTCAGAAGAAGTTAGACCGCTATAAAGCTTCACACTGAGTATATATGGTACTTAATAAGTAACTCCAATTACAATCAAAAGAAGGGAGAAGTTGTTCTGGTTCTAGAAATGGTAGGAATTCCAAAGGTGCAATTTTCCTGTTAACAGTGGAGAGAGAAACTGGAATCTACAAAGCACGATGAAAATATCGATGCCATTCTGATCTCTAATCTCACACATCCCCAGCCTGTCTTTTAACCCCTTACTTGATAGAAATATTCTTGCTAATTTATAGAGTGATATGTGGAGGCCTTAAAATTCAGGGTTCTAGGAAAAAAAGAATTTTTTTTTTTTTTTTTTTTTTTTTTTTGTGGAACCGGGGATTGAACTCAGGTCCTTGTGCTTGCCAGGGAAGCGTTTATTCCACTGAGCCACCTCCCCGGCCCCTAAAAAAGAATATTTTAAAGCTAATATTTTCTTACTGTAATATAGAAAATAATTACTCTTGACTATTCAAACAACATTTTTAACTTAACAACAAAAATGAAAAATGGCAGTGTTGTGGTAGAATGCTTGCTTAACACGCATCAGGCCCCAGGTTCGATTCCTTGTACAGCAGAACAAAAGGTCACGATAGGTGTGCTTGACTTTTATGTAAACATTTATCTCTACATCTGTGAGTGTGTTTTTATTAAGTACTCAAATTATAATCCTTCCAAGCAGTACATGTTGAAGAGACTATAGTAAATATTTAAAGATTTTATATCAATATTAAGTCATATTTGTAAACCCAAGGAATATGTGGTAAAATAACTGTCACACAAATTCATTCTAATGAAACATGCTTGATTACAACAATTCTTAAAATTATAGTGTGCCAGAGATGGAAGGAGTAATAGGAATCATATGTGTAAAATCTGTTTGTTTGTTTTTTTAAGTAAGAAAATTGGAAACCTAAAAGGGCAAAATGACTGGCGCCCAATACACGGTAAGTTGGCAGAATAATCAGGTCTGTACTGAGGGCCTAATTCTGCCAAGGGGGCTCCCAGCATCCTCCAGGTCTGTGATCAAAACTGAACTTTGAGAAGACATTCCAGAGATTGGGCTTCATCAAAAATTACCTGAATTTTTCCAAGTTGAGGATCATGCAAGGAATGCATGAAAAGAGTAGAATCAATGTCACATAACAGATAAGTGGCCAGTAATGAACTGGGCCCTGCGAATTTTTCCCCCTATTTAATTTCTAAAAGCTGTCACTGTAGTGAATTTGTTGAGAGAACTGTGGTTTGGGTCACATATCCAGTGGTGATCACATATGTCTATTTGTGTGTAAAGAGCAAATTGGATAAAATAGAGCCATTGTTGAGGAAGGAGATAGGACAGTGTGCTGGAGCTAGCAAGGACAAACTAAGGTTAACGACACACACTGCATTCACAAACACCTAGGGAGTATCTGTTATAGAAGTGCCCATGGCAGCAATGTAAATAGTAGTGTATTCTGCTAACATGCTGATGTGTCTAGCTAGAAGAATTTAATAACTCAGGTGGTGTAAGCCAGCTTTAAGCATCATCTTGCTCTCTCCTTCCACTTGGGTGATACTGTCTGAACTCTTTCTCTCCAACTCTCATTTCAGCCTTTCCTAGTAAACTTTCCTCATTATCTCAGGCTTTGCTATAACAGGACCAGCAGTTACATTCTTAGAACATCAGGCCCAAGATAAAAGAAGGATTTCTTTATAAAGACAAAAGCAGAGCCGGCCAAATAGCTCAGCAGATTAAAGTGCCTGCAAGCTGGAGCAGGGGCCAGGGGCTTGATACCCAGGCTTGCTGTGGGGCATGCGAGATGGCAATTGAGACTGGGCATGGTGGCACATGCCTGTAATCCCAGCACTTGGGAGGCTGTAAACAGCCAGGAGTCTGATCTAGTAGTGAGACCCTGAACACCATGTAGACCCTTCCCTAAAATACAAAAAAAAAAAAAAAAAAAAAGATGAAAGCAGAAATAAAATCTAAGAAGCATAATTTCTTGATCAAGAAATGACCAAGATCTCATTTGAAAGGATGATGAAAACATCCAAGTCTCTGACACAGTAAGTTAGGTGAGAAAGAAAGAAAACTACATAAGATTAAGAATGAGAAGTATATTTATGTACATATATGCAGAATAATTTGGATAATTGTACTGCCGATCTCTGCTGCTCTTTTGAAAGGATCTGTTGCTCAAATTTTTTCTTTTTATTGTTTTTTTTTAATTTCTTATTTTTGTTGTTGTTTTGCATTTAACCAGTTTTTCACATTTATATCTGGTAACCTAAACAACTAATTTGAAGGTAACATCACTCAATATAGCTACAATTGTTGGATTCCTATTTCTTTGTTTAGTGAAATTTTGTATTGTTTCTTTTCTTTTTCTTTTTCTTTTCTTTCTTTCTTTTGTTTTTCTTTCTTTTTCTTTTCTCTTTTTCTTTTTTTTTTGGTAGTTTCGGGGATTAAACTCAGGACCTGTGCTTACGAGGCAAGCACTTATTCTACTGAGCTATCTCTGCAGCCCCCAAAATTTTGTATTGTTTCTATTGCCTTTTTTCATTACTGTTTTGTATTCTTTTTTTAAAAAAAAAAAAGAAGTGAAAAGGAAAAAGAAAGAAAATAGTTAACATCTGCAAAAAAAATAAATAATAAGAGAAGTATTACACAATCACAGGTTAAGAGCAAATAATTTTAGGAGCACATGACATCCGTCTTGGATAATAATAAAGTTGAAAATAAAACAAACTGTCTACAAAAGCTGGCTTACTAAGAAGAAGAAGCCCAGCATAGCCCAGGAACCATTTCCTCCTCCACTGGACTCAACTAACTTCAAAAGTGAGTATGATTTCAAAAGCATGATGCTTTCTAGGGCATTCAGGGAGTCCCTAGATAGCGAAATAGTAGGAAATGTCCCCACATGTTGATCAAGGAGTCAACCCCTGATGGTAATATGTGACAAAATCAGGTTTGTTTATTAAAAATCTTGAGGCCACACTGGCCAAGGTAGTGCATTCTGGTGATCTCCAGGGGTGAGGCAGAAGAACTGTTAGACCCCAGCCTGGAGAGCTTAGCAACTTAACAAGCAAGACCTTCCTTGTCTTAATATAAAAAGTTTAATAAATATGGGAGATGTACACCTCTCACTGCCAGGGCCCCGGTCAATCCCCAATATCATTAAAACAAAAATCTGGAGATCACTGTAGTTTGGGAACATAGTTACAGAAACTCCAACGTTAAAAAAGCAATATCAAGACTAATCTTCCCAGTAGACAAAAGAAGTACAGCCTTTTGCCCAGTTCCTAACTTCTAGATCAAATAAAATATTTTATTATGTGACTTTTCCTACATAAAAATTATAAAATGGAGTTTTAAAATATCTTTAATGAAAAAAATGACCCGGGAAAGCAAATATACCTAAGATCTGTGAATGCCCTCACCGGCTCAGCTTTTATTTAGTTATTTCTTATGTATTTGGTACAGGGTCTCACAACGCAGCTTGGACTCTTAGTGATCCTCCTGTCTAAGCCTCCCCAGCTCTGGGATTGCAGGTGTGCGCCACCACACACGGACTTTGGCTGGCTCAGTGGGGATGGGGCCAGCACAGACATATGGTACCAGGGATGGAATCCACGTCCCTGAGCTTGCCTAAGCGGGCGTGGAGTCTGCTGAGCGATCTCATCAGCCCTAGGCTCAGCTTTCTACAGTGGTGGTTTGACAATGGTTGTGGACGAGGGACAATTTAGTCTTCACAGAAATGTGTCTGAGAATTTCTCTCTATAACTTGCCCTTGTTACAAGAAGCGCACTTGTCTAGAGTTTTTCTTTCTCATTCGTAAATTTGTTATTTCCCCCACGCGGCTCATAATGTTTCTTTGAAGCCTAGCAGTTACTTTTCCTGAAACACCGGGCTTTTCATCCGGAAAGCACAGTATGATTCTGCTTTGTTTCACAGCACAACCTTACAGCCTGAGGTCCGGGCTCAGACAGGCGCCCCTGGGCCAGAACCAGGCCAGCGCAGCAAAGCCTGGCATGACATCCATGTCTTCAGGCCCACCCTGCGCTCTGCAGGGAAGGCACCTCGGCACCTGCAGTTTGTTCCGAGGCATCGCTCATTCATGAAGACTGCTTCTCCTGGGGATTTCCACCAGCTGAGAGGAAGTTCCTCTTCTCACTCCCACCTGCCCAGGTCCTCATTGTCATTACCTTGTTGGGCTTTGCTGTTTCCTAAATGCCCGCAGCAGGCGAGCGTTGCCATTAACATCAGTGAGGACGCCTACCCTGTATGTGGGAAAGGCGTGGGAGGGTGTAGGGTGCCAGCCAGAGCTAACCCAGTTTTCTTTTTACTCCCCCAGAGAAAGCCTCCCTCTGTTTTTAGGACTAGAGCCAAGCTCGCAGGCTCCCACAACGGCCACCTTAGCCTCCCACAGAGCAGAGACTGTATCCGTGCCCTGCCATGCGCAGCCCCAAGCCATTCTCTGAAGAGGGTGAAAGACGTGGTCTAGTATATATGATGCCAACACAGTGGGCGACGAAGCTGTGCCTGCTTATCAAACGCAACATAAGATGCCGGACAATGTGTTCTACGGTCAGGGTAGTAATAACAATACCTAACTTTTCAGAGTTTTCACAAAAATCAGAAAAAAAAAGTGCCCCAAGTCTTTAGTAGGAAGCCAGGTTTAAAGTAGAAGCCCAAGGAGGAAGGGCTAAAGTGGTCATCAGTAGTCCTGGCTTTCAATTATGTCCAATCAAATTCACTGCTGTTTTGGGCAAGTATTTGAAAACTGTCACAGCATCCACAAGAGTGCATTGAATTTGGCATAAAGGTGCTTGTGTGATTTGGGACAATTCAGTCAAATTTCCCAAATCTCAAGTTTTTTACTTTGAAAATCAGGCATGTAAATATAGGTATATAAGCACCTCTAATGAAGTTTTAAACAGTAAGATAAATGTATTAAATGAAAAAATACCTTGTTTGTACCGAGGATTGAACTTGGGACCATGAAAATCATTTTCATGGAGTTGCACCCCAATAAATTATTCTTATTTTAAAACTTTGAATACATTTATCTCACTGTTTAAAAATTCATTGGAGGTGCTTATATACCTATATTTACATGCCTGATTTTCAAACTAAAAATCCTGAGATTTGGGAAATTTAAGTGAATTGTCCCGAATCGCACAAGCACCTATATGCCAATTCAATGCACTCTTGTGCATTGAAAGCTGTCAGTTTTCAAATACTTGCTTACTCAAGCAGCTTGTATCCACACTGCAAATACTGAAAGAGATTTTTGTGAGGCCTTCCTTTTAATATTTTCCATTTCCTTTTTCCAGAAATTGATTTTTCTTGGGCCAGTGAGATAGCTCAGTGGACTAAGTGCTTGCTTAGACAAATGCCAGGATCAGGATTCCATCCCTGGCACCACATGCCCTGTTGGCCCCGCCCCTGGGTGTCCTGAGGCAGCCAACAAGACCAGGTATGGTGGCGCATGCCTGTGATCCCAGCTCTGGGGAGGCTGAAAACAGGAGGATCACTATGAGTCCGATCTGGGTAGTGAGGCCCTATAAACCTTGTTCTAAATACCTTTAAAAAAAAAAAAAAAAAAAGATTGTGAGGACTTACATGGAAGAAAAGTTAACCAAGAGCTGAAAGTAAATTACTGAATTATAGTGGATTGATTGCTCCATTACTGGTCACTTCTGTGAAAAGCAGAGCAAGACTTCAGAGAGATGGGAAAGCTCAAATGTGTGAATCAGATTGACTCAATCAGACCTGCCGAGCTAGTGAAGAACACCTTGTTCTATTGAAAGGGAAATATTTTATTGTTTTCAAACTTCAGGAAATAAGATGCTGTGTGCCCAAGGATCCCAGGCAGCATGAGAACTGTAAGTGCGTTTTGGGACAGTGGATTCAATTTAATATGAGTTCAAGGAATGCTGCAGCAACCCAGGAAGCCAGCAGCGGCTGCAAGGCTGAAGGAGTGTGGAGCAGCCAACGGGCAGGCCCAGCAGCACAGCAAGGATGCCTGTGGGTCCCAAGGCGACAGCAACTCCCTAAAGCATGGTGCTTTGATCTTATGGTGTCACGGTCCCCTCTGGAGACACTGCTGAGACATCTGGAGGGCTGTGGCCTGTGCACAGACCTTGCCTTTTGATTTAAAAAGAGAAGGATGAATCCTAGTGAGGGCTGCTAAAATATGCTCATATTTGCACATCTGCGAGACTCCAGCGGCCCAGACAAGCCTGCACGTGCCGGGTTGGGGGAAGCAAGTTTCTCTCTGGGAGCTGAGCGCTGCAGCCCTTTCCGTAGCAGCCGTGGTTTTGTTTGCTCATTTGATTTGCACTGTGATGGCAGTAAATACTGCACGCTGCCACAAAAGCCCGAAGCCTTTCAGACTGTGTCTGTTTGCTTGATCTGTGGGGAGCAGCAAATGGAACTAGACACCTCAAAATCATGGCTGTCCAACCTCTTCCGCATGTAGCACTCACAGGAGTGCTGTGAACCCGAGTTATGATCTACAGAATATCGTCGATCTGCCAGAGACGTGCCCCCAAATGGGCACATGAATCATGAGTCCCGTGTGTTGGAATGGATTTAAGGCACAACTCAGGGGAGTGAAACAGCAGAATTCTGTGGTTGTGCCCCTTTCACTTGAGAGGGACTTGGGGACACCAGAATTGCTGCAACAGGCAGCAATTGTAAGTTGTAAGGGCCACTAGCTTGGCCTTCCTTGTTTTAAATATGCATTCTTGAGAGACAGTATAGCAATAATTGATATGACATTAGAAGCAGTATGCATGTAGAAGACCAGAATGACAGGCACTCCAAGCATGGCCCTTGTATTACACATTGTTATCCTCAGTGCAGTTGCTTAGTTCACAGGGGAATCCTACCAGTTAGCTACTAGTTTCGAAAATCTGATGGAGATTCTCAGGATCATTGGCTTAACCATCTTGTACATATAGACGTATGGTTTTGTCCCTGCCATGTTCCCTAGCTTTTCTCCTTGCTCTCTCTTCATTGACTGACCTAGTGAGGTACAAAAGTTACATTTCTTGTTATATAGGTCTTGCTTTATCTCTGTCTTAACCACCTAGCAGAAAAGTATAAATATAAGGTATAAAAAGTAAAGCCATATTAATATGCTGAACTGTAAAAGGCTCAAGTCAACAACTTCTGACATTGCCAGTCCTATGGATAACCCACTACTATTATGTACTACTGGACTATATTGGGTTATTTTGCTGAATTCACACACCTACAATATTTGAATGGCAATGGAATACCCATCTCTGACAAAACTAAACAAAAAAGAGGGATATAAATGAAGGACCATTTTGTAGTAAAATCTATCTATCTATCATCTCTCTATATATATCTGTATATATATATATATATATATTTATGTATATCTGTATAAATAGGATAGATATATAGCTACTTTCTCTTAGTTCAATGAGAAGAAAGATTTGTACTAATAGTGTTTAGACATGATATTATGTCTGCATCTTGTGCTCTGAATAGCTACTACGAAGACCACAATATGCAGTTAATTATTGTAACTGTCCTACTAACCTGTTTTGAAACTGTCTCATTGCTATGTCTTTCTCAATAAAATTAATAAAAAATTAGATAGGTGCTCTTTCCTGATTGTTTTCTACTCTGGCTCATCTGAGCTAGCCTTTCACGCCCCTCGCTCCGCGAGAACTGCTCTCCTGTTCCGGGGTGAGTCTTTGGCATGCCAGCATTTATGCCTTCCCTGGGTCACTATAAATAGTTCAGCTCCACATCCCTGCCAGGAAAATCCAGAAGCGGGCACTCTCTCTGCAGCCAGGGTTTCCTCAAGCCTTGCCAGAGTTCAGGCCCACACTGTGTCTTTTCATGGACCTTTTATTTACCTGTGTTTGTCTGTGTAACTAAACAAACCCAACTTTCAGGCACTTGTACGACTTGACATTGCTGCCACATGACCTACAACCTTGTTCAAGGAAATTTTTCATCTTTGTTAGAGAAATTTAATTCTTAAAAAGCTTTTAGGCCTAAAATATGATTTGGTTTTTCATTTGGAGATGCTGAGAATTAGTGTTCAACAAATATTCTCCCTCTCTCTCTCTCTCTCTCTCTCTCTCTCTCTCTCTCTCTCTCTCTGTCTCTCTCTCTTTCTCATACCAGGAATCAAACTCAGGGCCTCACACACTTGCCAGACAGGTGCTGTACTGCTGAGCTATATCCGAGGTCCCAATTTTTTCTCTAAAGGCCCAAATATTAAATATTTTTGTCCTTTGGGCTTATATGGCTTTTCTTCCAGCTACTTGACTTTGTGGTTGCAGCTCCAAAGGCATGTGACAATTTTCTAGGCATCCTTTTGTTTATGGACTCTGAAAGTTGAATTTCATATTAGTTTTTACATGTCACAAAATATTATTCTTTTTTTGATATCTTCCTATCCGCAAAAGATCTAGGGTGGGGAGATTGCTTAGTGGCATAAGTGTTTGCCTGACAACAGCAGGTTCTGGAGTTCCATTCCTGGTACTGCAAAAAGAAAAAGAAAGATCTAAAAACTATTTTTAGCTTAGTTGTTACATAAATAAGCAGCAGCTGGCCAGACTCGGCTGGGGGCTGTGGTTTGCTGACCCCTGCTGTGAACTGAGGCTTTCACGAAGTCTGTACTCTTCTGTACAATATGGCAGTTTGGTAGCTACACTGAGAGAGCTCGTTCCCTATGAAAAAGCTGCAAGAGCCCAGCAGATTCCTGAGAACTAACTACAGCACGCCAAGATGCTACTTTAATACTTTCAAGCCCTCTGTCCATGTGAAGGTGGAATGCACTTTTGTTTTTAGTACTGGGGATTGAACTCAGGACCTTGCACTTGCCAGGTGCTTATTCTACTGAGCTGTATCTCCCTGGCCCCGAATGTGCATTACTTGAATTGCTAACTGACATGTGAATTGTGACCAGTGACTTTGTTACGACAAAGAGGTGTTCAGGATTCAATTTCTGAAGTAGTATTATTGAGTACAGAGGACAGTTTTTCTCTCGTAAACTGGCTTCCTCAATTCCAGCAGTTTTGATATTAGGGGAAAGCAGTCTTCACTTTACTAAAGCCATTTTTCTTTGGATTTAGCTGTATAAAGAGGCCACCAGCAGGACTGACCAGCTCAGTGTAATATGAGTAACTTGACTATAGTATGGCTATCCTAGCTATTCCTGTGTAAAAGAATATGCATTTTACCAAAAAAAAGACAATATGCATTTTACTTCTAATTTTTCAGCTAGGCTCACTATTAATGGCCAACTGGAATATTCCTAGATACCAAGGGATTACAGGTTTGAAAATATTTCTAAACTGCTATAATATAATTCAAGATAAAGTATCTAAAAACAAGGTTGTCCTGAATTATACAGACACAACCCATGATAATCATATAAGTCAGACCATTTGAAGAAAACAGATTCCTTAAAATAAGAGAGTTTGTCTCTAGGGGGCAAATGAGATGGTTTGTTTCTGTTTATTCTTGTGTGATTTACAGGACACAGAATTCATTTCTTCTCTACTTTCAAGAAACAAAGACATTGATCTCAGAGCCTGGGCTGGGCAGGGCTGAGCACACACTTCCCAGCGATGTTGCTGCTGTGGTGAGGTGTCCCATGTAGCTCTCTGATGGGCTAAGTGCCTGTGCTTTCACTTGCTTTTAACATTGTATCAACTTTACACATTTCTTTTCTCCTACCTTCATTATTTTTAAGCTCATGGGATTTGCATTTTTCTTAAATCCTAAGTGTCAACCCAGAAAAGCCAGAGAAATCCCCCAGGAAAACAAAGCTGCAGACTTCACAACACCTGATTTCCACTGACTCTTTGAAACAATAGTAAAAATGTCGAAATGGGACTGGTGTAAAACAGACACAGAGCTCAATGGAATCTACAAAACTGTAGAAGCAAACCCAACTACTCACAGATGGCGGTGGGGAAACTGGATATCCACACACAGAAGACTGAGATTAGGTTCTTATCTTTCCTCCTGCAATAAATCAAAGCAATGTGGATCAAAGAGCTAGACCTAAGACCCTAACCATAAACTACTAGAAGAAAATGGGAAATAATTAAACCCATAAGAACAGTCAAAGACTTCTTGACTCTGATTCTAAAACATGAGAATTAATAGTAAGTGTCAACAAATGCAGTGAAGAAACCACCACAGAGTGGGAGAAAATCTTTGTTGCCTAATCTTCTGATAGACAGAGGATTCGTGCCTACAATGCACAGAGATTTCAAAGAACAAAAACTTAACACCAAATTTTAAAAAATAGTTCAAACAATAAATGAGGAAGTGAACTGACCAAGAATTCTCAGAAGAAGAAAAGCAATGAATGGACAAGAAATGTATGAAAAATGTTCAATATCATTTAGACATTAGGAAAATGCAAATTAGATTTGCACTGACATTCCATCTCACTCCCATCAGAAAGGAGAGCATCAAGAATACAAAGAGAAGGGGCCAGGGAGATGGCTCAATAGAATAAGCGCTTCCCTGGCAGGCACAAGGGCCTGAGTTCAATCCCTGGTTCTGAAAAAAAAGAATACAAAAAGCAGTGACTATTAGTAAGGATGGTGGAGGTAGGTGAGACTATAAATTAGTACAAACACTGAAAATCAGTATGGAGATTCCTCAAAAGGGTAAAAATAGAGACTTCCAATAGATACAGCATTTGATCCTGCCATACCATGTATGCTGTATTTCTAAAAGGTTTGAGGACAGCATGTCATGTGATATGGTGTATGCTTGTTTGAATAGTGCCACAATTCACAATAGTGAAGCCATGAAACAGTCTACAGACCCATCAACAGCGAATGGATAAAGAAAATGCAGTAGATCGATACAATGAAGTACTACTGAGCCCTAAAAGAAAGCAAAACCAGAGACCCAATGTGCTGCATAGAGGAGGAGACTCCGAGAAGGCCAACCAGAAACACTGGTAACTGGAAGAAGGGAAGTTCATACACCTTGGTGTAAAAAACCAATGGGAAAGAAGAAAATTGTAGATCAAGTGAAACTCATGCATAGGAGTCTAAAAGAGGTGACACCGTCTGGCAGGCTTTCCCACGGGGACTCAGCTTGTGCCCTACACAGGAATTGCCGTCTTGAGACTTTCCCATATCCCAGCTGACAGTATCCAAGTATCATGGCCCAGTAAAGCTATGCACATAGTTTTGGGGTACGTGGGCTCATCACCTCACCATCTCATCTCCAAACAGAGACACTGTAGCTTGGAAGCATTTTGTGCTGGCCCAAACCAGGGACGAATCATCTGGGAGCTGCTCCCCCCACCCCTACCTGTGAGTTCTCACACTCTTGTGGATAAACAAGCCGCTAACTCAACCAGTGCCTATGTCAGGAGTTTCAATATTGGACCCCAAGCACAGCGGAGTCACTGCTGGGTGCCTACAGTTTATACCAAGCAAACCAAGGCATTTGTTCAACAGATAGAGCTAACACTGGTCCAGTTTGAGACTATTCTCAGCACTTTGGCTAACTTGAGGCTACACTGAGCTCTCACTGCCCTGCTTCAATCATAGATCCAAGTCTCTGACACTTAACACCAGCCCCTGGAAAAACAGGGCTTACTTGGAGGTGTTCCAAGTACCCTGGGCAACAGCAGAGCCCCAGACACAGCTGGCCCGTCCTCTGCCTGGTTAGGCAGCAAGATCCAATGGCTGCCTAGTACCCAGACATCCATGGGACACTGCTCAGTGCTCTATGCCCACACTGGGCTGGTGGAAATTTGCCCACACTAGTCCTCAGCAACTTTGTTTTTCTTCTGAGAACCCCGAGAACTGAGAGGCGGGTCTGAGAGCTCACTGGAGCCTTCACATACCCAAAGCCTCCCACAGACACCTGAAAATACGTCAAACAGTCAACATTAATGCCCGAGCAGAAGGACCCTAACTGGAGCCTGAGAACCAAAGCCTCACAGCTTCCCACTGCGCTTACCCAGTCTAAAGAACTGCGACAAGCAGACCTGCATAGAGAAGTTTCTTTGAACCGAGTAACCTTCATACAAGCTCACAAACTAAAGAAGGCAATGGGGAATGTGGCTTGGAAGGTCAGACTACTGACCTGGGAAGAAAGAGCACTCTGGGAGTACATGGGAACTTTTCTCTCTCTGTTTTCTTCTCCATTAATGGTGCATTTTTTATTTTTCACTATAGTTTTTCTGTTGGTGGAATTTAAAGTGTTACCACCTATTTTTTATCCTCCTTCTTGTAACATTATTTTAATTGTTTAAATTGGCCCTCCTTTGATTCTGTCCTCCCCCTTCTTTTCTCATTTTTTCTCTTTCAGCTTGTTCCCTTCATTTTTCTTATTTTCTTTTCTTCTAGCTCAGTCTTCACTGCTTGTTATTTATCCTTCTCATTTTATTTTTATTTTTTGGTGGGACCAGGGATTGAACTCAGGCCCTTGCACTTGCCAGGGAAGCGCTTATTCCACTGAGTCATCTCCCTGGCCCTTCTCCTAGGTAGTTGTCTCCACTATTATTATCTATTACCACGGATCTCCCTTCACTCCTTAACAAGACTTCCTGTGTCAGTTTTTTCATATTCTTTCACATCTGCTATTGCTTTATTCTTTATAATCTATTTCTTTTGTTTTGTGTTATTATTTTGTTCTATTTCTTTTGTTCTTCATACTACCACACCCATACCACCTACTCTTAGGAATCCTTAAGTACATAATTATATCTTACCTGGCTGATTACTGCTTTACAGAGAAAGGGGCAACTTACTCTAGTGAGGGGATGTTTACTTATGTAATTTTCTGATTTGTCTTAGATCTTGTTACACAATTCCTATAAGTAGGATTAAAGGTGACAAAAGATTAGTTACTACAATTTGTGATTGTCCAGTTGGTATTTATTATTACAGTTATTGCTGACTTTATTAAGATAGCCAAATGACATTGTTGTTGTGGCCAATTAATCACACTTTTATATCAATATTTAGATGGTCTGGGGACCATAAATAATACCACCACCCAGTCCCAAAGCACTGGGCTCTAGCCTAAGTGGGCTACAACCTTACATCTCTAATAAACAGAAGGTGTGAGATCCTGGGACAGACTCAAATTCCAAAATCCAGTTATGTCTAGAAATATCTCTGAACAACAGTCATTACCTAAAGAGATATTGATACCACTAATAAAACAACCTCCCATAAGCAACTTAGAGGGGGTAATGCAGGAAGCAGATAAACAAACAAACAAACAAAAAACCCCAAAAATTAGAACATGAGAAAACACAGAAGGAAGATGCATCCAACACAGCCAACTCCCCCAAAGCAGTTCCACAAGACATGGAAGTGGAAGGATGTAAGTCTCCCATCTGAATTTCGTGCAGTGCTAGCAACAGAAGGATCAAAACAGATGGACAAATTTTTAGAAAAATAATCACACAGGTAACTAAAGAGATCATAATCATAAGGAATGAAATGATTAGTGAGTTTAGAGTAGACATAGACAAAAAAAGGAGTTTAGGAAAATCATTAATGCTCAATAGAGGAAAGAAATGGATGTCATAAAACATATCCAAATGAATATTGAGGAGGTTAAAATTTCTACTGAAGCACACACAGCAAAATAAATCAGTGTGAGGATAGAATATAAGGTCTGGAAGATAGGGTCGTGGCTCAGGACAATCAAATAAAAGAATTCTTAAAAATAGCAAAGGATCATAAAAAATCAATCTAAAAATTTCTAAATGATACAAAGAAGAATAAACTAAGATTAATTGGAATTGATGAAAAAAATCAGAACACAGAACAAAGAATAAAAAAACATCTGTTTACAGAAGTAATAGCAGAAAACTTCCCAAGCATGGGAAAAGAATTTTACATACAGACAAGTGACACATATAGAACTTCCTGTTACCCATGATCATAAAAAATCCACACCACAGCCAATAGCAATCAATATTCCAAAAGTACAACGCAAGAGCATAACATTAAAAGCTTTTAGAGAAAAAAATAGGTATGAAGGAAAACCTATCAGAAAATCAGCAGATTTCTCAACATAAACCATTAAGTTAAAGAGCACTTGGAGAGCAGGCAAGAGAGCTCAGTGCCCTAAAGCACCTGCTTAGGCAAGCTTAGGTGAAGCTGGCCTAAAAAAAGAGTGCTTGGAATGAAGTGTTTCATGCCCTAAAAGAAAACAACCTCCAATCCAGATTGTTATACTCTGCAAAATTACCTTTCAAAATTGATGAAGAAATAATATATTTCCTCATTAAGGAACACCTAAAAAAATTCACGACTACTAAATTAGCACTGCAAAAAGTTCTGAAGTGTATACTAGAAAGAGACAATGAAGACACCAGTTCCAGTGATCTTAATAGAATGAAACCACCAGACAAGCAAGGTAAGAGATTAAGTAAAAGAGAAACAACAATAGGAAAATAATGACAAGAATATATTAATAACTGTTAGTTATAACCATCAATATGAATAGTTTCAATGCACTAATCAAAAGAAACAGATTGGTAGAATGGATCAAGAAACAAGATGTAAAAACATACTGCATACAAAGAAACTCATTTAACTCCAAAACCAATTCATAGACTGAAAGTCAAAGAATGGAAAAACAATACTCCTTGCAACCTAAATCTGGAAAAAAAGCAATTGTAACTATTCTACCTGCATACAAAGTAGATTTTAAACCAAGCCTGATCAAAAGGAACAAAGAAGATCACTCCATACTTGCTAAGGGAATAATCCAAGAGGAAGAGACAGCAGTCATAAATATATGTACCAAATACTGGCACACCCAACTTTATAAGACAAACACTAGTGGGTATGAAAACTCAGTAACACTGATAAAATTTTAATGGGAGAGTTCAACAAACACAGACATAGACAGATCAACTAGACAAAAAATTCAACAAGGAAATTTTAGAACTAAACCAAACCTATGAATAAATGAACTTATTAGATTTCTGCAGAGTGGTCCAACTTACAACAACAGAATACACGTTTTTATCAGCAGCATATGAGACTTTATCAAAAATAGAATA
Organism: Octodon degus; assembly: GCF_000260255.1. Classification (NCBI taxonomy): domain Eukaryota; kingdom Metazoa; phylum Chordata; class Mammalia; order Rodentia; family Octodontidae; genus Octodon; species Octodon degus. The sequence goes on from NW_004524637.1 coordinate 9,145,912, forward strand.
TAGATAGCTCATAGAATATTCTTAAATAAATGCAAAGGAATTAAAGTAGTCCCATGCATTTTATCAAATCATAGTGCAATGAAATGGAAAATAAAGGGCAAATGAAACCACAAAAACTACATGAGTTCATGTAATTCAATAATAAATGATATCTTTTTGAACAAGCAATATGTCACAGATGAAAATGAAAGAAAAATCAGACAGTTTCTACAATGAGACAATAATGCCAATACTATATGCCAGAACTTATGGGATGCAATGAAAGCCATCCTATAAGGGAAGTGTATAGCAGAAAATTCCCACATAAGATAAATGGAAAAAGTTGAAATAAATAACCTAATATTGAACCTTAATGAAGAAAAAATAAAACCCAAAGATCATACCAGGAATAAATTTATGAAGATCTGAGCATAAATTGATGCAACTGAGACTAAGAAGCAATACAAGGAATCAATGAATTAATTAAAGAGTTGGTTCTTTGAAAGATTAAATAAAATAAGCCCTTAGCCAATCTTTTCAAAAATAGGAAAGAAAAAACTCAAATTCACACACTTGTTAAAGAAAAGGAAGAAATCACAATAGATCCTGTAGAAATCCAGATCACAATACCAACTTTGAAAAGATTTACTCAAATAAGATGAAAATCAGAATAGATGTATAGGTTCTTAGATGCATATGAATTACCAATGCTGAATCAAGAAGACATAAAAATTCTAAACAATGACATTAAAGAAGTTTTAAAAAAAAAATCTACCAACAAAGAAAAGCCCAGGTCCTGATGGATCCATTGTGAGTTCTACAAGAACTTTAGATATCTGATGGCACTACTCCTCAAACACGTTAATGAAATTGACAGGGAAGTGATGGTACCAAAGTCATTCCTAGAAGCAACTATTATCCTGACATCAAAACTAGATAAATACGTAATCAATCAAAAATGAAAACTTTGGCTAGGGAAATAGCTCATTGGCATAAGTGCCTGCCTGGCAAGTGTAAGGTCCTGAGGTCAATCCCCAGTACCAATAAATAAATGAATACATAAGTAAGTAAGTAAATACATAGAAAACTACTGGCCGGTCTCTTCAATGAAGATAAATATAAAAATCCTTAATAAAATGCTGCCAGAAAGAATGCATCAAATCATCAAGAAGATTATTATTAAGTAAGATTCATCGTAGGGATCCAACAATGTTTCAACATATGAAAGTCAATAAATGTAATGCACTGCAGTAATTGAACCAAGGGACTAAAACCATATGAACAAGGCTAAGGCATAAGCACAGGCTCAGTGACATAAGCACCTGCTTGACAAACTCAAGGTTGTGAGTTTGATCCCTGGTACTGCAAGAAAACAAGAATAAAAATAAAACCATATGATAATCTGAATAGATACATTTGACAAAATTTCACATCAATTTTTTTTTATTTTTCAACAAATAATACACTGCATATATTCTTCTTAGTAGTTAATTGCTGTACAAGATGTGGACTTGTGATCCTATTTACAAACACCATTAGAACA